>NC_065903.1:4848484-5151515 GCF_905147045.1 Nymphalis io
CATACCTACAGTTTTTTTTTCAACTTCCTAGTTCAATTACATGAACGATACAATGATTTCATCAAAATAGATTTGAGTTAGTACACTATTCAGACAGTTGAAAATAACTTTTTTAATTATATAAAGGTTTCCTTATATACAGTTATATCATAAATGCAAATTTATATTATTTTATTTTACGAAATCATTGAATATTTCGATAATATTTTTACTTACCCTAAACCTCAAGTGTCCAACTGGGGGTTTCGCGTATGGGATCCCCAAGAATTCGTAATATGGCACACCATTATCACTTATTGCCTCTCCACCTTTCAGCTTTCCCTGATTAATTGATACAACGACCATTGCGCTGAGCTATCTTAGTACACGTGTGTTGTATCCTAAAATATTATCTTAATAAAAAAAAATATTAAATAATATTAAGATATTGATATCGATGTGAAAACTGTGATAATAATTGAAATACGTAAAACGTTGACTGTACTCAATCAACACAGTTTCGCCTTTGCTTTAGTTACACGCGTAATTTCGAGTCTTGAAGTGGAAGGGGCATTAAGTAGTCACGTGCCTAAATGTCCAATGTAGTTCTATACAGCCGTCACAATAAAGAATATTCTCGAATATATAATAATTTGTGCTAAACTTTTGTGTTTCTTAATATTTACACTAATGTACTTAAAGAAATAATGAAGAAAATATCTATATATTTTGTCTATCATGAGTGTAATGTTACATGGAAAATTAAACTTAATTTTTGCTAAGAGATATTATTTTGCGCAGAAGAAAAAGTATATACTCGTTCACTCCTTTCTTAATTTTCCGATTTGTCTGTTATTGTACGAATCTTCACGACTATGAGACGGTATTGTATGTAAAAAACTTAATATTCGAAATTCACAGATTTCGAATATTTAGTTTACAAATTACGTGGTCGATAGGAGGACAGCTTAGGATCAGGTAGCTTTTGGATAGCTGATTGAGTTCAGAGGTTAGCAAAAAGGTAAAAACGTCTTGAGCCGCAGGATAAGATTCTCTGGAAAAGGATTTTTTAAATCAGTTTTTATATAGCTATCTGAGTGAGCCGAGATGACCCAGAGGTTAGAACACGTGAATCGTAATCAAAGATTGCAGGTTCAAAATTACAGGCTGGATCGTAAAGATATTTGTATGACAACGTTTTAAGAAAACGAGTAGACTTTATTATGTCTTGTAATACTAATAACCCTTAAAGAAATATATTTTTACCGTAATTCATTTTGAAGATTTCAAAACATCTGTGGTCATTAAAATGAATGAACGAAATCTCAGTAAACTGAAGTGATCTACATAAACGTAAAGTATAGACTATGTGGTTAAAGAAGTTTGTTTAGGCGGCGGTAGGTACTAATGATGTGGGCATTGTCGGTGTAACGCGTCGGTAAGCGGTGACGGTCAGTTCGGCGCCAGTGAGTCGCCGCGTAAAATACTCAGGTGCATCCGTACCTGTCTACGGATTTTATACAGACTGCTCTTAAATACTCTTACGTCACAAATTTGATGTTTCAGATATAAGATTATGACGTATAATAGAAACAGTAAACGATGTTATAACATTTAAAGTCTTAAGATCTTGTAGAGTAAATATTTTTTTCTGTACGATATAATGCATAAATAAAAATATTATAATATACAGTAATAATAATAATGTGTTATTAGTAACAGTAGAAAGAAGAATAGAATAGAGTAGAAAAATTAAACAATATTGTACTTTTAACGAGTTAGAAATTTAAAACAGGCTGTATATAAAAATGGACTAAGATCCTTTAACGATGCTGTGCGTGAGTCGTGATTTGATTCCCACAGAGCGCGTCGAATGTTCTCTCGTACTCTTTTTTTTAATTGTATTATTGTTTGACGCGAAGATGAATAGTTGTTTTAGAAGCGTTAGATTTCTCGAATTTTTAATGTTATATTATTATTTTTAATTAATTTTATCTTTGAAGGTGTTAATCACCCGCCATGTTTGTTAATGGTTTCGTTGAATATTTTTGCCTAGATATAATTTTTAAACATTGCTACAAAATTGTAAAATGTATTATAGGTTTTTTTTTTAAATTGGCTGCAGTTTATATTGTGCATGCATCCAGTTTGTATAACTGGACGGTTGTGTTTAATACTTATATATATTTTAAATACTTTATTAAACAAATTAAGTTAAAACAATTGTGTAAACAATTCAAATTCAAGATGATTAGTGTTTTTAAAAACGAAACATATAATTTTGTTGTGTTTTTTTTTTAATTTCTTTAAAATTTAAATATGTGTCGTTGGAGTCTTGCTGCTCAGGTTCCGATGTGATAGGCGCGGCGAAGGAATGCGGGCGTTTCGGTATTGTGCTTTGTACTGCGCAGGTGCAGTCCGTGGGAATACAGCAATTGACTAAAACTGATTCCGAAATTTTCATAATAATCTATTAATAAAAATAATACATATCTATGAGAATTACTCTCATTAGATTTGCTGCTTTTAGAGCAGATAAGTTGAATATAGTAAATAGCCAATAAGCGTCTTGTTAATCGTCTTATATTCATATTTGGTACGCTTAACGAATATTTATGTTCGGTTGTTTATTCAAATAAAATGTCAAATATTCTTCAAAATATATTAAACCTACATAAAAAAAATCCTCCAACCTACTTTGAATAGTAGGTATGAACTTCCGATGCTATTATATTGTTTTAGAAAATATAGTTATATGATATTACTCAATTATTTTATTCTAATTTATAATATTTTATTTTAATTATTGCATTGTCATTGGTGCGTAATTATATGTTGTTCCTACATACATAGAGATCATTTTAATAATTCGTAAGCGCACGGCCAAGTTGTGGGATACAGGCAGCCGTCTGTATTTCCAAATTTTACGCCTAAAGAGTGAATCGGCATTAATAGATTTGATCGCCCCATCGTTGAACATCTAAGTCTAACTGTGTAGATTGTTATCGAGGAAAATTTACATTTCTCATTTTTGAATAAAGTTATGCAGCTTAGTTTTGCAGTAATGCTCTTTCATTCATCAAAATATGAAAAAAAATCTAATTACGTCAAAACTAATAATGTAAAGGTAATTTTACGATTACAAAGATAACTAAATATGTTTTGTTTGTATACGATAGAAATTAGAAACCTTTTGTGTTTTTGTAGACCTAGTTTATTATTATTGTTACTGTACCTCTTATGGGTTAATAATATGAAGTATAGCTTAAATGTTGCTTAATATATTCCTACCTGTACCTAATCAACATCGTTGTTTTTATCTGATAAGTTTTATATACTCATGATATCATAGTAAATCAACTTTATATACAATTGTGTAAACAGCCAGATAAACAATTCATTACTTATTTAAGAGTACTTAACAACGTTTGTATTATCACAATCACTTGCATCAATATTTGCTATGTAATATTACTGTGTAATATTTTAATATGAAACAAATGTATTAAATTGAACTGATATATCTAATGGTACGTATACGAATGTACATACGAAAGTGAGTTTATTGGTATGTCCTTTGGCAATGAAGCAACCAAAGAACTTTGCTAAAATATACCTACTAATTTCACTAGTGTGAGGGGTGGAGGTGTTACGTAAATCCCTATATCCTTTTCTGGGGGCCAATTCTACTAACAAATTGTCACTTTATCGCAATCGAATCGAAAAGTGATCGTTGCCGTTTTTCCGTTTTTCTATTCTTTAATTTAATTATCGAATATTGTCATAAAAGTTAACAATAACATATCATCGGTTCGGTTCCGATTCGAATAAATACAGATGATTCAAAGTTGGATCGGAATTGAATCGGGAACGAATCGTTAGCGTTATAAATTAATAGAATTCGGCCCCTGTACTCCTTACGTGTGAAAGCGTAACAAAGAAATAAACTCACTTTCACATTCATAATAAAGTAAGGATTTTTGATTACCCTAAAAGCAATTGAGCGAAGAGTTTCGCAATTAATTGGTGAAGTCACAAGTTAATGTAGTGTAGTTTTTTTTTATACAAAATTTATCTCAATTACCTGGAATTATATATAACCAATTATATCGTAAGAGTTGGTATTTTTATCTTGAATATTTACTTACATCAGTCTTACTATAGAATTTTAATAAGTTATTTTAAATAATATAAAAATAAAACTGAACAAATAAAAATATATCTATAAAAACATTTCCTCGTTTTAATGGACTTAATACTCGTAGCTCCTAAATTAATATTACATTATTTTTATTAAAATTAAACAAAAAAATACTGTACGTAGTAGACGATTTATAATATAGGTAAGACAAAGTTCATTTCAATACATAAGTTGTTTTCCAGAACGAACAGAGAACTGAAACAGCGAGTTTCACACCTCATTTCAATATATTCAATAAATTTAGTAACTTAATTTGAAAATAAGATCATAAATAAAATTAACATGGCTCTAGATCAAAACATACGGTATTCATATATCAACCTTATCGATAATTACGAATTTCTTTAGTTGAAATGAGTCTAAATACGTCAATTTTATTCCCGTTGGAATTGAGTATTTAAAAAGCCTAATACAATTAAAGAGCCCTAATGCAAATTAATATTACTCAAACTTTAAAAGTAATTGCAGGTACTCCGTATGAACTTTCACATAGTTTTTCTTTTATTTTGGAATAGAATATCTAAAATACATTTTTGAGCTATTTCAGCTCTCCGTCCAACGGTTTGGCCTGGACGTTAATGAATCAGTAAACCTTTAAACTAGTCCTTACAGGTTGCTACATTTAGACATTGTTCATTACTACACTACTCGCGAAACAGATTCAATACATAATTCAGTATTTCAGAAATACTAAAAACCCTATTCGAATGTGAAACATTGTGAATGTAAACGATTAGACTCTAATGTAATGGATAATTGAACAATTGCGATATTGAAGTGACATTTCGATTCAACACGCCATACTTGCCTCTTCATAGGATACCCCAATTATCCAATAGCTGACATTTGGTTCGTTCAGAGTCCTTGCCTTCACTAAATACAATAATGTAAAGCATTGTGTTCAATTGTACCCATATTTGTTAACAATAGACCGGCTGCGTATTGACATCTGGTAAGTATTCAAAATATGCCACACACTTTTCAAATAAAATTCAATCGTATATCTTGGTATTAGGGTTCCATTTCAGTTTTATTTACAGATGTAAACAAAATGGTCGACATAATTTTATTTAGTTTAGCGTATATCTTTTAAAATATCAAAATTTACGTTAACAATTACGTTATAATTAGTTAAAATATATATGAATGTATATTTAGTTTGTTAGCATTATTAGAACAACATTATTTGATATTTTCATAAATACTGTCTGGGAGATCGCTTTAAAGGATAAGACCGCCTTTGTAGACCATTTTTTTGTTTTAACCTTATAGCATCTTTATATGTGAAATAAAATAAAAATAAATAAATACTGCAATCTTTATAGAAATATTACTTCCTTTGAAGTAAAATAAACGTAATAGATTATTTTTTATCGAGTAAGTGTCGGCTAGATAGGCCAGTGGTATCCATTATTTTCTAACATAGTCATCCTAAAATTGTAAAAAAAGCGATTTTTACGTAAAATATCAAGGACATCCTTATCTTTTTTGGTAAACTGTTTAACATGTAAATAAGGAATTATTGTTTCACTCGTTTTTTTTTAAATAAACATTTATATCTGATAAAGACAGACGGTTTTTATACAGCCTTCTGTTAAGAAGACATAAGAATTTAAATGAGTAACAAAGATTAAATTATACAATGCCAGATGTAATGAATGATTTGAATAAGTATATCAATTACTTAAAGATATAATGAATTATTTAAATGTCATCCTTATTTTAATACGGACTTCACACTTCACTGCCGTACGTTTATGAAATACAAAATAATGTACTTTAGTTCACGATGATGTAATTTGAATTCATTTACATAAAAATGTGTTGCACTGACCTTCAAATTAACTGGTTTATTTACACGTTACAAAATTGTATCTAAATTAAATTAATTAAAAGGTGAAAAATGGAAAGTAATTTTAAATTGACAAGTGTTTGAATCGCAATAACCTTAAAAATAATGCTATTATTTGTTACTATTTAAGTAACCCAATACCAAAGATTGGAGGAGATAATTTTATTCGCTTAAATAGGTCCACGTAAACGAAGTAGCAGTTAAAAATAAGAAAAAAATATTAGTGTCGACTGTATGCGGTTAAATAGAACGACTCAAAATTGATTGTATTATGATTTTATTAGTGTTATCATATTATTTTACCTTATTATATATAATAATAATAATATCTTGGGACATTTTTCACACGGCCATCTGATCCAAAATTAGGCTTGTACAGAGTTTGTACTATGGAAACCAGACAACTGATATACTACATATACTATTTTTCTTATGTAAATACATACTTATAAAGATAATTACACCCAGACTCAGGACAAACAGATATGTTCATGCACACAAATATCTGTCCTGGGTGGGAATTGAACCCACAACCATCGGCGTGAAAGGCAAGCATCTACCAACCACGCCATCCGGCTTTTATTATTTGTTAAAAATATAATACTTTAAATCTTTAATTGTGCGAAGTCGGGTAACTACACATTACTAATATTATCTAATTCAGACAACATTATTTTTACCTAGATATTTTTTGATTCTATTTGATTTCCTTAAAAAAAATTCTTTGAATCATTCCGGATTATTTTTGATGTGATTGTGTATTTCGGATTAATTAAGTTAAAGTCGATTTGTAATTAGCCTACGAATTTTATATTCAATTACTTACATATGTTATATTCGCTCGACAAGACACAGTCGTGCGATCATCTTGTCTGCCTTCAATGATTTTTAACGATGGTTTAAATAGACTTACGAGCACCACTTCACTTCAGTATTATTTGTGACACTAATGTAATAAGACATTGTTTATTTTGTTATTAAGTAACCGATAATATGTCACGGAATGGAGTTGAAAATGAAATCAAGGCTTCTGCTTTGGAACTTATCGGAAACACGCCTATCGTTGCCCTCGAGAGACTCTGGCCTGGTCCAGGTCGAATTCTTGTGAAATGTGAATTCATGAATCCTGGAGCATCTATCAAGTGTCGTTCGTCACTTCATATGATAGAAAAGGCTTGTGAGAATGGAGAATTAAAACTTGGTGTTCCCGTCCTTGAAGTAACATCAGGTAACCAGGGGTGCGGTCTGGCAGTCGTATGTGCAGTGCTTGGACATCCATTGACAGTTGCCATGTCTAAGGGTAACAGCGCACAGCGAGCTATACATATGGAAGCTCTCGGTGCCAAGTGCATTAGAGTACCTCAAGTAGAAGGTTCTTACGGCAACGTGACCTTGGCCGATGTAAAAGCAGCCGAAGCGGAGGGTTTAAGATTAGTAGAACAAACAGGTGCATATTACGTTAATCAATTTAACAATAACATGAACGCAGATGCCCATTACTGTACAACTGGGCCTGAAATCTGGAGACAAACTGGACAGCATGTTGACGCATTTATAGCAACAGTTGGGACTGCTGGCACATTTGCTGGAACTTCTAAATACCTGAAGGAAAAAAATCGTAATATTAAGTGTTTCGTTGTCGAACCAGCAGGTTCTGAGCCAATTAAGGGTTGTCCTATTACAAAACCATTACACTTATTACAAGGATCCGGATATGGGTGTGTTCCTAATTTATTTAACTTTGAGATACCGTTAGTATTACGGATGACGAAGCAAAACATTATATGAAACTTATTGGCGAGAAGGAAGGTTTATATGTAGGTTACACGAGTGGGGCTAATGTGGCCGCGGCTGTTAAGCTGTTAGAGTCAGGAAAGTTGCCGAAGGATGCATGGGTCGTGACCCTTCTGAATGATAGCGGATTAAAGTACACCCCAGTCCCTGATGAGCTGACGTAATATAAAATATTTATAACTAACGTATCAATTCACTCAGTTTGTATATTTAATTATTAAGATAAAACGTTTATACATTTACCTACATAGAGATTTTTTTATCTACCGCACTGTCTAAAAATTTAAGATTGATTTTTTAAAGTTTTAAATTAGCATAAATTAACAGTACTTTGTTAAAAATTACATTTATAACACATTTTTGAACTGCATATAACAGTAAGGAGATGACCTTTATATAAATGATTATACATAGGTTATATATATAGATAATACGTAAATGTTTTACTATAAATTCAATGACACCGTATAATTTATTTTAAACCAATGAAAATTTAGAATACAAAGTTAAGTACTAAAATGATCAGTATGAATATAATATAGATTGTATATTACGTGATAATTGATAAATTATTTTAGGTGTAAAAGACATTTTTGAACATAACATACATATTTATCATTTTTTATTTTAGCTGTATGTTACAAGTGCTGTATTTTCTAAAGTACCAATAATTATGTACCAATATAATAATCGAACAATAAAATTATTATAATAATACATTCTTTTTGTGTAATAACTATACTGGTGGTAGGGCTCTGTGCAAGCTCGTCTGGGTAGGTACTGGGTGGTAGGTTCTACCGCAAAACAGCAATACTTGATATTGTTGTGTTCCAGTTTGAAGGGTGAGTGAGCCAGTGTAATTACAGGCACAATGGACATAAAATCATAGTTCCCAAGGTTGGTGGCGCATTGGCTATGTAAGCGATGGTTGACATTTCTTACAATGCCAATGTCTAAGGGCATTTGGTGACCACTTACCATCAGGTGGCTCATATGCTCATCCGCCTTCCTATTCTATATAAAAAAAAAAAAAAAACTTTTATTGTAGATAATAGAAGTATTTTTAGTTTTAACTTTTAAATACCTTTTATTTGAAATATTAGTTTATATGCATATTTATATAAAAAAAGTCGTAACAACGTCACGTGGAAGCCGCTATTATGAAAATATGAATGACAGTCATTGACACCGAGGCCAAAAAATGTTTTGATTAATACTTTTTATTAAAGCAAAATGTAACACCAGAATCGACTTTATTGAAATAGACGGTAGGCTTATAAGTTGTTAGTATTTGGAATGTTGTTGTTTGATGTTATCTTTTTTTTTTGTTTTAATATTGTTATCTGTTATCTATGAAATTATTTCTCTACCTCCTATTATTGACCTACGGAGTCTTATGTCTTGATGAAGCTGCCATTATCAGCTAATTCTTAATAAAAACACATTGTTAAAACTACTCAATCTCAAAGAAGCTAAGAAGAAGAAAAGAACTAAACGGTTATAAACGCATCTGTGCATTGGTTAAAATATAATAATGACGCATAAAAAAACATGCAAAAACAGAAGGATGTTTCTGATTTTATTACATTTTATTGCAAATGTCGAGTCGGCGAACTTAGAGAGCGCCGGCGACTAACGACTTTCGAAACTGTAATTTAACGTCATTGATTTCACAACAGCCCATTAAGGATATGTCCATATAGAATTGGCAAAAAACATCTGATCTATCCTGCAGTTGCAGCTGTTGCCAATTACTAAAAAATCTCCGCTTGTTATGTGGGCGTTTTACACGATTTTATACGATCGAATGCCGTTTAAAATTTTTGGTGAACAATTCGAATTCGTCCTATTTCGTTTTTATAACGCTCTAGGCGAGGAGTCGTGCAAAAAAATCAAATAATCGGTTCGTTTGTTCCGCTAATTACTGTGGACGATTGGATTTGGACGAGCCGTTCTTAGAAACAAGCTGTTGAACTCAATTACTATCAATTTGACTGACACCATACAACATGCATTAAGGAGAATAAACAACACGCTAATTGTGTTTTATCTCAATTGTAATTATTCGATAACGACCTTATAAGCATTCTTCAAAACAAGAGATGATTTGTTTTAATAATAAAAGTTTTTTTTATTTATACTAATATTAAATGTCTTTGTTTATTATACTGTTTACTTTTAACTTTAACCTTCTAATGTGTCAGCTTTTGTTTATCCTTTCGTTCGGTATATATAAAAAACTCGTTTAAAGATTTAGGTTGTGTAATGTTATTTATAGCTTGAAATGTCCTCAGTTGCGTTGTACAACTTATGAATAACTTACGGAGATATCGCTAGAATCGATGGTCAACTACTCTATGCAAGAATGCTATAGTTTTATAAAGCAAGTACTAAAGCAGGTAAAAAGAAATATTCTTAGGTTGTACATGAATAAATGGGAGAAACGTTGAATGGTATAGAACAATATTTACCATAAAGCCAATCGTCCTATGATACACGGAGCCATGTGCAAACAGTTCAGTTAATGGGTATTTTCCTTTTATTTATTTGCCAACCTTTATTTGTTCGTTTATTTGAGATCGTGCCTCAATCGCCTTCGAGGAATTTAGCGAGTATAACCCCAAATAAAGATGAGCACACATATCACTTATATATTTAGATAATTGATATCAAGGGAACAATTTAAGTTTGGAATCTTGTAATGATGGGACAGTATCAATTTAATACGTTATGTATATGTATTATAACATTATACCGTCTCACAGAACACGCAACTATGAATTAGAATTATGTTAGTTGTAATTTGCTAATATTTAATAACGGCATTTTTAATCACAAAAGCATGTGTACCTTTTTGTGTAAGATATTACCGTTTAGGTCGTCGTCTTTTTTAAAAATATTTAAAAAAAAATACTGTAATGTACTTATTTTTAATAAAATAAAATAATTAGAGACTTTGATTTAATGATTAAGTGTCACAATCAAATGATAAATTAAATAGATTTTACCGTTAATAGCTAGTTATAGATTATAGGTAATTTAATAAAATGTATTTTTTAAATTGAATAAATTATAATTAATAAGATTCCAATTAATTTTAACGATATGGATAAAATAAGAAGCCGAGATGGCCTAGTGGTTAGAACGCGTGAATCTTAACCGATGATCGTGGGTTCAAACCCGGGCAAGCACCACTGAATTTTCATGTGCTTAATTTGTGTTTATAATTCATCTCGTGCTTGACGGTGAAGGAAAACATCGTGAGGAAACCTGCATGTGTCTAATTTCATTGAAATTATGCCACATGTGTATTCTACCAACCCGCATTGGAGCAGCGTGGTGGAATAAGCTCCAAACCTTCTCCTCAAAAGGGAGAGGAGGCATTAGCCCAGCAGTGGGACATTAACAGGCTGTTACTGTACTGTACTGGATAAAATAAAGCACATAAAACTTCGGACCGATTTTGGCCACGGCGGCTATTCTGAAGGGAGATTAACCAACTGCGCACGTCATATTAAAGCGCACAAGTGTGTGCGCAAACACAGATGCACTCTCTATTCCCTCACTCTCATTATCAAAAGTACAGGCGCAGGACCAACGGTTTTAAGTACTTTCTAAGGCACGGAAGAGCACACATTTCTAACTTAACAGAAAATCCCAATAATCGGCCCAATCTAGGGTTTGAATCTGGAACCTCAGGATCTGCGGCCACTAGACCAATGAAGCAGTCAGATATAAATATTATGACATATGTATTAGCACAAGATCTACAGACAACAGCGTCTTGTTTCATTTCATATTTTTTGATATATCTAACATTGCTGGTTTAAATTTGTAAAGTGTGAACTGCAATTTTTGATAACAGTAGGTAAACGTCTAAAATTTATTCTATTTAGTGTAATTAGGATGAATACTGAACGACAAATAAACTTATATAAATATATTACGTTTACTTTCACATTTTTTAAACATATTATTTATAAATTTGCCTCTTCACAAGGCAGATACATATGTGCTGTTTAAGATTGACATAAAACTATCTAAAAAATGCTGTTCACAATTTAAAAAAAATATTCATTTGAAACACGTGTTATCATTTAAAAAGTCAGTTTCATAATATCCTTTATGAATACTACATACATAGATTCCTTAATTATTCTTTTTAATTTTCCAACTGAACACTTTAATTTATCTGGGATCCTGTTGTAAAAACATATATTCATATAGCTGATGTAGATACTCTATAAAATAATTATTAGCCCTGTGTAGTCGTATAACAGACGCAAGTAACATATGTATTACACAAAAATACTAAGCTATAAGATGAATTAAGTTGATTAGTTAATCAATCGTCACTGCTACAATAAAGTTATTATTGACACTTAATAGATACTCGAGTGCAAATCAAGAAACGTGAACATAAAACCTGTTATTGAAATTACTGTCTAATATAAGAATTTTAATAGTGGCGCCAAAGCAATTTAATAGCCGTCAGTGGCAAACGTGTCGATGTTTTTTTCTTGGAAAATTAATATAATATTAATATAAATAATTCACTTATTATGTTGTGTTAAAATTTTATGTTTATTTTATAAATTTGATATAATAATTCATATTTGATTAGAACAATGTAATATTATGTAAATAACTATGATAGAAATGTATTTCTTATAATTCTTTATAATGACATATATACAATGTTAATAATACCGATAATTGATGTGTCTTTAGTTCTAAATATTAACTCACGTTTAACCTTTATCTCTGTATAACTGCGCCGCTGAAAGTTAACATATTATAATACACGCGTGAGTAGTCAAATAAATTTTAAATTAGTATCACTTGTGATCCATATTCACCATTTCTTTGGCCGTATTTTGACCGATTTTTTCTTTTGCGAAGCAATATCAATATTTTTAATTCAATAAATTTATTTATCCTTCTTATAAATAAATCTAAGTAAAACAAAACGACATTTTTTCTGGAATTTGTAAGACTTCAAACTGAGGCTCATGCGTCTCGTTAAGTTTAAAGGTATTTTAAATTTAACATGGGCAGGCGGACGAATAAATGGGCCACCTAATGGTAAGTGGTCACTGCCGCCCAAAGAAATTGGCGCTCTAAGAAATATTAAACATTCCATACGTCGCCACTGTGCCACCAATCTTGGAAACTAAGATGTTATGTACCTTATGTCTGTAGTTACAGTATCTCACTCAACATTCATGCCGGAACATAAAAATATATTGCTGCATGACGGTAGAATATCTGATGAATGGACCATCCATACATTAGATATTCTACTCAAAGGGGCTTGCACTAAGCCCCAAGTATGGTTGTTTACGACGGTCATGTAATAAAATATATATTTGCGAATCCCGATTACTATAATTTCAAATTATGTAAAAGCAGACGATCTATTATTCAATATTATTCTTGCTACCCGTCCTGACTTCGTACGATTAAATTCATACAAAGTTTATGCCCATTTACCCCCATACGTCGAATTCATTAAAATTTGTCCAAATGTCCGATAATCGTGTAAGACTATTCATCATATCACAAATGATGGACCAAAACTTATCAACAGTTTTTCAGATAAAAATTGACTTAAACAAACTATTTATTACTCCACTGATATATGTAAGCTAATTTCGATAAAGCTCAGCGATTATGTCTAATCTATTAAATAGCTCCATGACATTCCGTTGTAACGAGCTAACGAGTGTAGGTGGAACTTCCTCCGCAACAGGTCTTCGTGCGATAGCGCATTCGAATTGATTTAATCAGTGTCAATATTGACGAAGAGGCGTGGTGGGAATCGAGCAGTGTGCACAGGTGGCTCGGCTTACTGTTATTGAGGATGTTTGAGGTATTTCTAACGAAAGAGTTACGAAAATTCTTCTTAATAAGGGTGTGACTTTGTAGTTTTAAAGTCTCTGAATGTTATTCGCGTAGACTTTAAATATGGATGTAGATTAACGTTGACTATGCGCAATTCCAATAACGCTAAGAAAATGATCTTTATTTACTTTTCATTTGTTGATTTGACTTTGAAATATATATGGTATTTAATTGGATACCATTTTCTCTTTAGTTATTCTACTGCATCAAACATCAATACTGTGTTTGTGTATATAAATGTATTACAGTTCAAAGAACGAAGGTGCCTGTATAATTACATGTACAAGATGCATGGAATCTGTGATAATGTGGTATCAGAGATTCCATGGACTATTACGTGAGGGTGAGGATAAGGGTGACCACTTATCATAATGTAAACTGTTTGTTCGTATACTTTCCTAAAAAAGCTTACTGGCATAAAGTATAAAGTCGCAATTGTACCTAAATGAATAACTAAAATAGAATCGTTCAATCAATCTATTTCATTTTTTGATTGGAAAAAGTTATACGTACATGAACTAAATTGAAAAAAAACATATATTATCAGCTTACATAAGGTTATCTATGGCCTGAATAAAATAATTAAAATAATTGTGATGATAAAATTATCTACCTTTGTTATAAACAAAATTTTTAATTGAAGTATTAATATGTTATCTTTATATTTATTGTAGTACTTATATACGATTAAATTTCATCATTTAAAGATAATACGATTCAGGCAAATAACAAATGCGAAACATCACATTATTAATAAAATAACATGGGATTATGTTATCCTAATTATTATCATACTTATATTAATAATTTTAGTTTACGTGTTTGTGTAATAAAACATTTATTACAGTACTTACAAGACATTCTATCGTAAAATAACAATTATATTTTGATGTGAAGGGTAAGTGAGCGTGTTCTAAGGTTGGCACGATGTTAGCAAGGTATTGGTAATTAAATAAATGACAAATGTTATTTATAATACCAGTGTTCATGATAAAAGATTCCTTATTTGTACGTCTTCCGTTTTTAATCAAAATCAAAACAATAATTTAAAAAAACACGTCGTTAATGTCACCACTGTAGTCATTATATAATGTTTGACTCGTGTATGTTTTTTTTTTTGTTTTAATCTTTATTTGTTTTCTTCACACTTACTATACAGCCTTGTCTTGAGTATTTGTTGTCAAATCAGATTAATTTGTAAGGCTTTAAGCTGACCTTCATACGTCAATTTATTGTTTCTTTTTCTAGAGTTCGTCCAAAAATAATATCATTGTTTCTTTGTAATATTGGTCACATTGCGTAAATAGGTAGACAGAATTGCAAATGGGTCACCTGATGGTACTGGTAACCACCACACATAGACATTGGCACTGTAAATGTTAACAATTCCTTAGATTGCCAATGCGCTACCGGCCTTGGGAACTACTCGTATGTTATTTTCTCGTTTGGCTCACTCACCCTTCAAATCAGGATACACCAACTGTAAGTATTGCTATTTGGCTGAGAACATGTGATGTGAATGAGTGGTACCTACCGTACGGGTGGTGTGGGTGTACTATATGGATCAGTGCTTACAGAGATATTCAAAGGCTACTTTCATAGGACACATAAGAAAAAGAACCTTTAAGATTAGATAGTAATTATATTTGAAACTATTTAACGCGTGATTTAAATGGGGAATGCAATTGGGATACAAATATTAAAAAGAAAACTCAATAGTATTTTTTTTTTTAAAAATAGACTTTTTAAAACTTTATCTTAATGTATATACGCTTCAAATAAAAACATAACAATGTCCAATACCAATGACATTGAGGACCATCGTGGAGCTATATTCAATCTTATATAAAAAAAATCTGTTGGTAATCAAAATGCTATACGTGAAAATACATACAAAATATATAAGTTTCAATGTGTTTCAATGATTATTTCAGAAACTCTACGAACGATTTTTGTGAATCTTTCACTTTCACTCGTATTTAAAATAATCCGGTAGTCCTTCTTAGCTATGTATTTACATAATAAAAAAAACAGTATTACAGGTATAAATATTTTATTTATTTATTTACAAGACATTTTCTTGTACCTCAAATGTTTCTATAAAAAATATTATGTAGTCCAGCTAAAAATATGATTCAGTAATGAGTGACTTAGAATTACATAGTGTTTTAAACTCTGTAAATATGTTTTAAATAACAAAAGAAAAATATCTATCTATATGATTTATAGAAAGTGGCAACATTTAGTAATAGACTATAATTGATTTAATCTGTGCCTAGCGCACAGCTGCTAAGCTACTAGATAGTAAGCCATAACGGATCAGCGAAGAAAATTGTCATTTTCCTGCGGCAGGTGTTCATAATATATTTTCTACGATAATGATTCACATCAAGATATATAGCTTGCAATGTTATTTATGTCTTTGCTTTTTAATAAATAAATTGTGATAATAAAACTACGAGCATTATATTTTTTAAATATACTGTGAGATGCAAAACATTTAAAATAAAATATTAATGTTGTTTATAGGATTGCAATTAAAAGTAAATAATATGTGTGCTCTACTGTGTAAGAGAATTATCGCCATAATGTATAGATTATTTATGTAAAATATTGTATTTAATTTTTTGTGTTTAAATTACAATTATATATATATATTAGAAAATTGTTGGTACCTGAAATCTTTCTATCTTTTTTCGAATTTTGCACATTTTTCAAGTGTTAAAAGAATAAATAAATATGTTTATATTTTACGGTAAATACAGCACTACCGAACGCCTATTTTGAAGTTTTTCAATTTTTAGCCGACTTCACACAGAAGAAGGATTAAATTAATGATTTAATTGCCTCGATTATTTTGCCATTTTTGAACTGATTGTGTTGATTATTATTTTTAGTTAACTTTTTGACCATTTTATTTTGAAAGACTTGTAGATTTGTTACTTCTTCATTAATCGATAATTTAAGATCTGCCAATTGTAAACTGTTACTGCCAATATTAAACAATAGTGTTATTTTGTTAAAATTATTTTAATTTCAAATATGAATTCTATAAATACGAAGAAGCCAGTACTATTTTGCTAGAAAGAATATTTATTTTTATCAATGAATTATACGGTATGTGTAAATCGTAATATAATTTTATAAGGTTTAATGAAGTTGTCAATTCAGCTGCGTTTCTATACACGCAATAAAATAATAGTGAGGATTATTTCCATGCTTTATCTTAGCTATTGTGATTGGAGTACGGCGGCAGGTGGTGGCGGCCATTACGCGTTTCCTATTAGAATCGTGTTAGAGAAACTATTCTGTAATTATTAGACGTGTAGGGTTACCAGCTGATAAAAGGTAAGTAACAATAGAAATAACAGAATATAAAATAATAATTTTCCATTGAATAGATTTAATTTTGATGCTTTAACTGTCAATAGATGTCTCATAAGAATCCATAAAAGTTTAGGTACTTCCGATATTAAATTTTTTTTTTAAATATTTTTATTATTAAAATATGTTGTTCTAAATGTAAATAATAATTATTAATTATCGAAACCGACTTATGTGTGAAGTTATTTTTTTTTACTTTTTTTTTTTCAAATAAGAATCTGCTTGAATTTTTAAATGAAAAAATATAGAATTTTTTTATGTTATAATTACATGATTAAAAAATGTTATAATTAAACCTTTAAAAAAATATTTTAAAATGAATAATCAAACATGGTGAAAAACAAAATTAAAAACTTCTACTTTGCCTATAAAAAAATTAAATCTTATGGTAAAAATGGCTATCAATTTAAATTTATATAGTGAACGTATTTAATTTGAGAAAACAACTACTAGGTATGTTTTTGTCGTTTCTTTTCAGCATAATCTACATTCCGAAAAGTTGGTAGCCTTACATTTAAATTAATCCTGTAAAGTGATGAATAATATATTATTAAAAACTTATCTTTAATCAATGTTCATAGTTTCTTAGAGTTTAACTAATTTCATTTATAGTTTATAGTTGCGTATAATAAGCGTTAAGTTTGCTCTCCCCTGCTGTTAATATTACTTAAAACAATGTTATGCTCTACATAGTCTAAAAGTAAGATATAAAAAGAGACTAAAATTATATTTCTTCTCGGTCGTTTACTTCATTGCTGAAGGTCGTGTCCACTCTGAATTTAAAATGGGTTAATTGGCCAGATTTACAGCAACTATATTACATAAAAAATGACTTCGAATATAAGTATGCTCAGATGGTTTAAACGAAATGCATTCGATAGGTGTCAAAGATTTTTTTTAATTTCGATTTTTACATAACAATCGCACGACCCTTTACGACTTAAAAAGCGAAAATTGCAAGTCATGAGAATTACATTTTTAACAGGTTTACTGAATAAATTCAAATTAATGAGATGTAGAGCTGTCATTAAAATAAAAATACGCAGGATCCTTTCTGAGTGTACCTCTTCGTATCTCTTTAATAAGATGATCTCCAAATTTGTACCTGTATATTGATAATACTTCAGTTAGGAGGTATATTGTATTTTATTTACAAATTATAGTTTGACAATCCACAAATTTAAATAATATAACATTAGAATACTCTATACTGTCACGTTACAATATCGAAATTTCATTTAATTTCCATAGATTTTGGTATTTTCTTTAAACGAACTCATCAATTGGCTTATAACTTTATCTAGGTCCGCAGCCCTGCGTTAGAATAGCAGGTGCACGGCGCCCACATACTACAAAGCACATTTATCTATTGACATTAACCAACGGAAATCACAGGCGTGCATCTTAAATCTATTGTTGCTCTTTATAAAATCGTTAATTTAACATTTCAAAAACATATATTATCTGAGAACGACAGTTAAGTAAGCAATGTTTAAATTAAATGCGGCGAAATTGAGAAGAACGTTACAAGACTAAATGTAATAAGGCTTGAAACTTATTTTTTCTTCAACGAATGTAACTGAAGCTCTGATTTTGAAAATGATCGCTTAATATTTAAACATACATTAAACAAGAAACGTTTTTTTTGTCGTACACAGGTGCTTTTCTGTCACTAGTAAGATAAAAAAGGAACTTTTTTAAATGGATGTAAGATTTCATTATGACTCATGATATTAGTTTGAACTTATGATGTTCTAACTCGTTGTGGGGACATTTATGCTTCATAATAGAAAAGTTCCCGTTCATTGTTTATTTTCCTTTAATAGTGATCCAATTTAACTTTGAAGGAACAACTTCTTACGACCTCTCTGAGATACAGATAGAACACTTTATTGAAGGGAAAAATAGGAATATTATCAATGTCTTTTAAACAGGTATTGCTTAGTAACTAGCTTAGTTATGTATTTATAAAAATATATGACATTAAATTTTACGACGACAGATAACCTTTGACATTAGGAGATGAGACACTCCTATATCCATGATACGTTTTTTTTTAATTTTAGGAATATTTGATTCCAAGTGGTTATTGATTAATGATTGTAATAATTATATCATTAAACGAATACACGCAACGAAATATCGTATCATTGTTAGGTTTTTAACACGAAATGTTGTCATTTGTTACGGAACAGCTCTGGTGAAGATCTATAGATGTGTGTAGTTCAGTAGTTTTTCATGTAGTGTGTATTTAGTTCAATATGTAGTTTAGCGTTTTAGGTTAAGTTAGTGATCGTTTCTTTTGACTGGAAAATTGATCAGTCAACATCAGAGACAAGGGAAAAGGAACGATTTTTTACTTAATCTGTAACCCTGGTCTACTAAAGAGATAGTATTTGTAATAATTTTTATGATAATATGAATTATCTTCCAAGATGACCTTAAACAACAAGCTTAGCCCTTTAAAATCCCAGCAGTATTCAGGATTTGAAGACATTTTTTTATAGAATAGGTAGGCGGTCGAGCGTATGGGCCGCCTGATGGTAAGTGGTCACCAACACCTATAGATATCAGCATTGTAAGAAATGTTAATCATCACCAACCTTGGGAACAAAGATGTTATGTCCTTTGTGCCTGTAATTACACTGGCTCACTCACCCTTAAAACCGGAACACAACAATACCAAGTGCTGCTGTAATCAAGACGTATCCATATAATATTATTTATTAATCAAAATAAAAGTAAAAGATAAGCCTCGATAAACGTAGATCGTTAAACATGTAAAAGCAATTTAAAATCACCGCTTTATAAAATAAGAAATACTTTTCTTAGTATATATCATACAGTCATAGAGAGACAAGACGTAGGAAGTCGACGAGTTTTATCCTAACGATTTTCTAACACCGGTCGGCTGCCACCTGTCGCGGCACTTTTTAATCCTGTTAGTTACTTACCATACCATATACATGTAGTCGTTTAGAATTACGCCATTACATTTACCATAGAGTTAGAAACGGCTTTTAAGAATTGTAATTATATATAACATTGACTTCAATTGAAATTTGACACTCGATTGAGTTTCGTAAGAAAAGTAAATTAGAAGAACTTTAACTAGGATGACTTTTTTCTGTACCGTATTCTTTGTGAAAAGTTTAATTAAAAGTTTTTAATTTTGCACTATGCAGCTTGAAAGGATTAACTTATTTACCGTTGACATTTTTTTTTTATCCTAGATATTTTAATGCGGTAATTAAAGAGTTAGTTACATAGACAAAAATCTTTATCTCAATGCTTAATATACATATACATAATAATATATATGTAATGTGTAGAAGAACTGTACGGTGCGTTTCTAGATCTGTAGGCGGTCATAGTCCTGCGGTTAATAGACGTGATTTGAGCTCTAACGCCGAGAACACGCTCGTCCTGTCACCTGCCCCGGCATTCCTCGCCGAGATTACCTCAAACACCTGCATGTACAACTTACTGAGAGGAAATCTAAATTCCATTTGAGATAAATTATATCCACTATACTGTGATATTCATGATTTACAGATTTTCAAATCGAGAATGCAATACATTTATACGTTAAAAAATAATAATAAATAATAATTTTAGTTATTAAATACACTAAAACCTACTTTTAATTTTCACGTATTTCTAGCTATTATCTTCTATCTTTTATATATTATAAACGCGAAAGTTTGTATGGATGTTTGTTACTCTTTCACGCAAAAACCACTGAATGGAATTAACCACTGAATTTTAAAGAAACTTTACTATAATATAGATCGTACATCAGAATAACATATAGGCCATAGCTTATACAGCTATTGATGAAATTGGCCAAAATATAACAATAAGTGTCACGTAAGTCGGAAAAAAATCTCCTATCTGCAAGCCATTCTGGCGTGCGCTGCAAAAACCGTAAGAGTCATACGAACATAATGTATGGTGGAAATGTATCTCTTAAATATTTCTACAAAAAATCCGCGAGAGCATATATCTATATTTTATGTGTAAGCCATTATCGCTAAAATAGTGAATTGAAAATACAATAAAATTTGATATTTATTTACAAAATGCATATTTTGTATTAACAAATTAATTCTTATCAAAACAAACGCTTTTATCACTTCTGATATTTTAAGTAGATAAACTTTGTCTTTTACACTAAATCATTTGTACAAATATTTTAAGGTTACGACGATGAAAAAGTGAGCGCGCGCCGCGCGCGGTCTATGCGTGAGGGCTGACGTCGTTGATGGTTGGGTCTGTTTTGCGATATTCTAGGCCCCAGCGATTTGTTAAAGACGCACTATACTTGTATGTAATGTAAAAGGTAGGTATTGGAAGGTTTTTTGTGGTAAGTTACACTTACAACAAGTTATTTAGTTCTTATTTAATTTACATAGATAGGCATTTGATTTTTTATTTTGTTTTTAATAAAAGCTAATTACAATAAAACTACGAAACCTTTACTTCGTATGTTTACTTAAAATATTAAATAGTTAAATATTAAAATTAAATTAAATTATTACTATCTATACATATAATAATAAATCTGTAACTGATCGTTGTCTGTACATTAAAGATATATCAGTAAAACGAATACCGGGGGCCGTTATCAATACAATAGAACCCAAAGCAATGATTGTTAGAATTTTTGTCTGTTTATAAGTTTGTCTGTGCGCTTGTGCACGGTTTAATGGTTTTGAGTGTGATTTTCACTAATGTATTATGGCTAAGTTTATTAAAATTTAGTGTTTGTTTTATTTCAATCACTCCATAAATAATAGAGTTATGTCAATTAAAAGTATCACGTTGAACATTTATCCGATAAAATTGTTATAAAATAACTGTTCAGTAGAATTGGCTGAAACTTTAGCTACCTATAAATGATAGCCTGTAAAATGATGATGATTGAAAGTTTATAGAAACAAAACAAAGTTAAAAAATGGACAGTTTCAGAGATTTAGATCTTCCAATGTATGTTGAACTCAGATCTATACGATGAATAATATTAAATAGGAATCAGCTTATGCTGGTATTCGTTGGTTAACTCGCCCATGCTTAGATATGTCTACATTTTAAGGGTGACTGTAACTTTTTGTATGATAATCAAATTTGTTCTAAGATAATTTGCTAATTCGTTTTTATAAAATATTATTTCTTATCGATGAAAGATATCGATGAAAGATATCGAGATAAGACCACAAATAGGCATAGACAGTTTTTATTACTTTTTATAGTTTTGACATATTATTACAACGAGTAGTTGAGTAGGTTATTTGAAAGTACTCATACAAAAATACTAATATCCTACGAAAATAAAACTAAAAATGTTGTTTATTAAAATATTATAAGTCTGCTCTTAGGGATTTTTTAAAGTTATACGCGGGTAAAACCGCGTGCACAGCTATTTAATAATAATACACAAACCTTAATTATTCTTGCAAATCTGTCAAATTTCGTAGTAGTTTATTGGCAGGACTTTTCTCATATAAAATATATGTAATAAAAACAAATTTCTAATTAACTTGTAATAGATACGATAACACAATATATTAATAAGTTAAAGTTCATCTCAGCCGAAAGACGTCGACTGCTGGACAAAGGCTTGCCCCAAGGATTTCCACTTTAGCCGGTCTTGCGCTGCCCGCATCCAATGGTTTCCAGCAAATCTTTGGTCGACCTTGTAGGGGGCCTGTTCACGCTGCATCTTCCGGTTCGTGGTTGCCACTCGAGAACCTTTCTGCCCCAGTGGCCGTCAGTTCTGTGAGCGATATGCCCCACTGCCACTTCAATTTAGCAATTCTTCGGGCTATGTCGGTTACTTTGGTTCGCCTGCGAATTTCATTTCTGATTCGATCTCACAGAGAAACTCCGAGCATAGCCCTCTCCATTGCTCTTTGAGTGACATTGAGCCTTCTTATGAGGTCCATAGTGAGCGACCACGTCTCTGATCCGTAAGTCATCACTGGCAACACACACTGGTCGAAGACTTTCGATTTGAGACACTGCGGTATTTTGGATGAGAAGATATCGTGTAGCTTTCCAAACGCTACCCAGCCGAGTTGGATTCGACGATTGACTTCTTTCTCGAAGTTGGACCTACCTAGTTGGTTGGTCTGACCTTTTTTTTTAATCGCTGGAAAAACGCGTTGCGCGTTTCCCTCACGGGAACAGTGGGGGGGTATGTGGGACTCGCCAGTGTCCAAGGCGCCGAGTGCACCCCAAACATCGGAATACCCACTAAAAACCAGCGGTACCCTTTCCGTCTTAACGAGGACGCCACGGGATCGCTTTCGCATGCTACCGTAACGCTCTGACGGCCAGCCCGCCTATCCGGGCCTCCATTCTCTAGGGAGGGTTCCCAGGGTACTGTGAACTCCTCCTATCATAACGTGACGTGTTTTCAAGCTTCTGGACTAGAAGAGATTTGGGATGGCGAGTACATCACTCATCTTCAATTTGCCGAATACCGAATGTATCAGTTCCTTGTAACGAAAAATATTTAAATCATCACCCGCCATATAAGAAGAATATAACTTTTGGCGCGAAGTTTGAGTGCTTTGAACATACAATTATCTGAATTGTCATTTTTAGTTGGTTTTGTTAGCATTTAAAGTAATTAATGATTGTATTGTTTGTTATTTGTGTATTTTTTATTATAAAGTCAAATAATTTTTTATGTATTCTTTTAAAAAAGTCATTTTCATTTCTGGTTTGTAGACGAGCTTAAAATATTTGAATATTTGACAGATCGAGATTAAAAATTCTAAGAAAATTTAAATTATATTGGAATTTCAGTATCATGTAGTCGTTTTGCATATTTTATTAAGAAATTTAAACGTTGTAATATTATATTTAATATGGTTGAATAAGAACTGATCAAAGAATTGATTTAGAAATTTCAAATATATTATTATAGTTTTATATATATACTCCACCGCCAAACAGTTGTAGTTTGCATTGCTGCGTTCTGATTTAAAGAATATGTGATCCAGTATAATTACACCTTACACACAAAGAAGAAACTAAGATATCATATCTTAATTTCAATGTAATCAATGTTTTTACTAATGACACGCCATCCGTGACACGGGAGCTTAATACCCAGGCCCGGACTTAAAGATCCAAGGAGCCAACTCCTTCGTTCTTCTCCACTTTGACGTGCTTGCCGTGATTATTTTTGGCTGGGATGGCAAATGACTGAATATATCAATTTATTGTCGAATTAATATTCTTAGATATGCTTAATCTAATGTGACTGAACAAAATTAAATAGTAAATAGGTCTAATTTAATAAATATATAATCATAATATAATCACGCCACCGTTTATTTACATAAAAATATATGCAAATAAACGGTGGCGTGAATACTAGAAGCAATTCCGATCGTCTTGGCGAAAAATGAATACGTTGAGTATAAACGAATAATAAAATAAGTAAAATAATGTTACAGACGGTATAAGATGAAAAGGTTTTTAAATAGTTAGGCGTTAATCAAACATAAATCTCAAGAGATAATTAACATTTTAAAGTCTTAGATATTTTAAAATATGTCCAAATAATAAATTACAATATAAAGACGTATACACGTGTACACGTGTTCTTGATGGAATCGGGGATATAATTTCAGCTTTTAATTCGGTATCTTTATATTTTTTATGTAATTAAATAACCGACACCCAATAAATATTCAAAATAGATAATCATTAGACGGCACGGATTTTGTTGATAATAACAGTTTAATGACAAGACGCATTTCTATGAAATGCATGTGCTACCTAACATTAGAAATGACACATAAGCGGATGTATAGTTCTACGAACTTCAAAATAAAGTCGCATCATAATAACTAAATTTTGTCCACGTCTTCGCATATATAGGAAGGACTTTTTACGTATCCTATGTCTATGTCTTTTTGTACACCTGCCAACGTGAGTGACAGTTATGATAATCGGTTGAGTAGTTCAGAAGAAAACAAACAAACAACCTCACTTTTGCATTTTATATATCTATAATATAATTTAAATATAACTTAAATTTAAAACTGTTAATACATCCATCCAAGTAATAATTTTATCCCTTTTAATTATATAGCTTTTTATTCATCAAAATATACAAAGAGATACTCTACCGATTTATTGAAAATTACAAATACGTTTAATAAAAGTATATTCATACTTTTACATGTTTAAGTAAATAATACTTCTATGCACTCGTTATTCTATGATTTCTAACATTTCTCAGAGAGCGAGTGTCAAAGGTGAAAATTAGCTTAATTAGCTCTACATCGAACTGAAGGTGATACTTATCAAGAAGTTCGTTTGTAATGGTGAATTTTAAATAAAAAATATACTTTCTAATTTATCTAAAAAATACTCTAACTCTTTTCCAATTCTAAATCTTATCATAAAAGTACTTTTTAGACGAATATTACTTTCATCATTGTTGTTTTCATCAATTCCTGTCATCTTAGATACCATAATTTGCAGCTTATTGATAAAATTGTGTAAGGAGTAGTCTATACTTCTTGTAGTGCCGATATTTGTCTGTCTATTGGCGAAAGTAACAACTTATTACCAGATGACCGAAAAAAAGTCTGAAAGGACAGTGTGGATAGTTTTCTTATAAAATTTCGATTCCTATTATTGGCAACCAAAAGGCAAGTTGCCTTAAATTCTCTTTCACTGGCTAAGTGAGGCAGTGTAATTCTATTTAGTATTACCGAAAGACATCGTTTTTAAAAATGACATAATCATAATAGAAATGTCATTCATTGGTATTAAAAACATATTAAATAATTCAAATTGGTGATTGATGATTTTAATATATTAATTCGTTATACTATATGCTATAATTGAATGATTGATGGTAGGTATATCTAAGAATTTTTGCATAAAAAACCATATGGAAATGTACAGTATTTATCTGTATAAATTCAGACATTCAGTCGGAATATATAGATTTTATAATTTGTTTTATAACAATTTGAACTTTCAAAATTCGAACATACTGGACCGACCATAAATGTTTCATACAAACATTACATATGTATGTAAAATAGTTGCACTCTATTTGATTTTGAAATATTCCTCTCTCAATATTCAAAAGTTCCAAATCAAAAACCAAATAACAAAATGTGATCAGCATATTATGTAAATATTACACAATAACTAGACATTTGAAACGGATGTGAGTTAAGAAAAATAGTTTTATCTCAGGTCACTTGAAGGCCGTTTTTCATGGCCGTCGGGTCAAGTAGTCCGATCCACTGGACTCTATATATTACACGTGAGATATTTATAAATATGTATAATGTGGTCCTTGTGGTTATGATTTAATTTTAGTTAAAAAATGCAACACGATTTTCATTTTGTTGCTTGTTCCTATTAGCGCCTTTGCTCAAATATTAATTTAAAAAAAAAATTAACATTTGGATAGTGATATTTTGGCGGTTTTTGTTCTTTAGCCACAAATGGCTTGTTAATTTTTCTACGCTTAGTATTTATAAGCAAACATTATAATATAATCTTTGTCCCATTATAATTTAATCTATGTCTAAACTTTTTTGTTGCTACCCGGAAGTTTGACAAATTTAACCTATCATGATTCGACTTTAGATGATTAGTTTCAACGTCTAAACACGACAAACGAACAAATAGATTTACTACATTTGTAATTTAAGGGTAGATGAGAACCACTTAATTATAATTTATTAACAGTTATAATATAATGAAATGGAAAAGCATGAAATTTGATACTTCGTTAAAGAACCTTCCATAAAACTTAAGAGAAAGCTAAAATGTTTCTACACATCACAATTTTATTTGACACTTTTATAATTAACCTAAAGTTGGAACGACTACCGAGTATTACACGCGATAGAAGCGAAGCCATTGAATAAGATAATTATGTAATTTAAATGTTCTGACATGTAATATAGTGTCAAAAAGAAATATTTTAATGGACATAACGCCTTAAAGCAGCCAGTGACGGACTTTAAACACACCTGTGACATTATAATTACGACTATCAAACTGTACTCTGTACACTTATCAAAATGTTTCCAAATTGTATATATTTGTACACTAAAATGAAGTTTAACCGGTATGACATAGTGACTTAATTCATATAGCTGATAAGGATTACAAACAATACACTGTCGAGATGTTACATTTTACATTACAGTACAATTTGTTTTCACATTTCACAGCTTCATACAAAATATGAATTTGTTTTTTTTTAACGCTGAGGTGATATTTTATAGGTTTGTCAGTGTGATAATCAAATGTCATAATCAAGAAAAATATACAAAAAAAAGCAATCTCAGCATTTTAATATAAAATTACTAATTAAAATAGTAAGCTTATTGTAAACTAGCAAAACCCGCGGCTTCGCTACCGTGGAATTCATTTTGTGACGTAAATGCTTCAAAATCTACCATTTTACCGTACATAATTCGTACTTGAATTACACATATTAAATATTTAAATAATTAGATAGCAGCGGTAATCTAAACAAAATAAAATGGTTGTTTTTGCTTAACTTAAAAGGAGTTGTTTATTTTGAAATCACACACACACCAAAATTTTATTTATTTATATAAATGTACAGATAAATAAATTCAAAAGTCAATTCAGTCAAGAATTGGGTACAAAACGGTACAATATTATTATTAAATAAATAATATGATTTCCAACCATTTCTTTTTGTAGTTTATCTAATTCGCACACAATTTATTTTGTTACTCTTACAGTTTTTTGTATACTACGAATATAATCACCAAGGAGATAGGAAATGCGAAATAAATAGTAACAAAGTTATTATCTATAGACATGTTTATCCTTATATTTAACAATATATAAGGACAAACATATATTTATACAGTATTATAAAATTAGACAAAAAAACCCGCTGAGTTTCATTCACCGGTTCTTCTCTTAATTTACCCATTTAACACAACAAACCTTTAATTACCTACCTACCTAACCTTGAATATTACACTACACTTAACAAACCATAAATTTTCAAATAATTCAAATATTTTTTACATACCACGAATATAGGTCAATAAGATTATCAACAAAAACTTAACTAGAAGTCTCGAAAATAATAGCTACAACATTAATTTTAAATATATTATATGATAATATGAAAAAACTTTTGTAAAAAAAATTATAATCTCAATAAATTTAAGCTCATATCATAAATCTCATTGCAAAATCAACTTTAATATTCGCGAAGTAAGAATGGTGCAAAGGCTTGGGTTTTTCCAAAAACTCGTTTGTGCAAAAACATTCGGAATTCGGCGTTAGAGGTTCCGCGTTTGGCGACGACCGGCCGAGGAATGCTGTCTGGATTTAACGATTTATTAAGAACAGCCTTCAGGTGTTTGTGCAGGCTAAACGGACAAAGCAACATGACATACTTGTTTAGTTATTGTAGCATATAGTTGCCATGATTGTTTTTCTTATGACATATTATCTTCACTTATAGCTACATATAGAGTGTATTAGCGAAGCCGTTATATTTCTCGGGGGTTGGTTGCTAGCCGAGATGGCCTAGTGGTAAGAACGCGTCAATCTTAACCGATGATCGTGGGTTCAATCCCGTGCAAGCACCACTGAATTTTCATGTGCTTATTAATTTGTGTTTATAATTTATCTCGTGCTTAACGGTGAAGGAAAACATCGTGAGGAAACCTGTATGTGTCTAATTTCATTGAAATTCTGCCACATGTGAGCCAACCAACCAACCAACCCGCATTGGAGCAGCGTGGTGGAATAAGCTCCAAACCTTCTCCTCAAAAGGGAGAGGAGGCCTTAGCCCAGCAGTGGTACATTAACAGGCTGTTACTGTTACTGTTACTGTTGGTTGCTTTGTTGTTGTTGAGAAAAGTTGATTTTTTAAACTAAAAGCACTACCTATCCAAAATGTTTCTTTGCCCGTTTGTAGATGCAAATGTTTTGCAAGTTCACTATTAATTTTGCTTTGGGCTGACTTGAGTTAATTATTATCATTAATCGAATATTTGGATCAAACAAATTGAGATATTCATAGGTAGCTTTCCTACCTATGAGTGTACCCAACAATTGGAGATCATTTGTGTAATGTTGATAAAAATATAGAAGTTCAATGTTTTTTATCTAGTTCATAAAAAAATGCAAGG
Source organism: Nymphalis io (assembly GCF_905147045.1). Taxonomy (NCBI): domain Eukaryota; kingdom Metazoa; phylum Arthropoda; class Insecta; order Lepidoptera; family Nymphalidae; genus Nymphalis; species Nymphalis io. The sequence goes on from NC_065903.1 coordinate 4,877,781, forward strand.
TTGAATTAAAAGAAATTCGCTTACGCTAACGGATATCAAGAGATGACAAGTCTAAGACGAACCGTCCTAATGTTTAAGGGCAAATGAAAATAATTTTTAATTATGTTTTTATTATGAAATCACGGGATTTAGTGTTTTTTTTGCTAATTATGTATACCAACCACTTAAAATTTGGCAATCTCAAAGGAAGTGCGCTGCCAAAAAAAAAAAAACAATAAATTATTATTAAAGATAAAGTTGCCTGCACGTAAGTATATACATTAATTAATACATAAATACAACTAAACTTCAAGCGCCTATTTTGTACGTTGAAGCAATTGTTTGTAAATGCAGTTGAACATGCTTTGAATTACGAGGATAATATTGATAACATTTGTAATGTACGTAATATAGTAATGCATGTGATATAGAAAGCAATCAATCTTAAAACAAATAAATAACGTTGATAGTAAAATTCGATATGTATATATTTGCTTTGCTTATTGCCTACCGTTAATAATTTGATTTATACATATAAAACCTCATGTAAATATAAAAAACAGTAAAATTTTAATATTCCTATGAATATAATTTAATTTCTAGTAAAATATAATTTTATTTAATATATTTTAAGAAAAATAAAACAAGTGATAATAATTACGTTATAGTTCTAATCATTAAGAAATCATTTGATTTCATTTACTTATTCGCATGTTGGTCAGCACATAACAAGCAAATTAATAAATGAATCCATATTATCCGAGAGTTGTAGCCGTGGCGACGACCAGGCGGCCGCACACCTGCGCCTGCGCATCGCGACTCAATTAACCAAAATTAATACCTAAGACGTAGGTTTAAAGTTCATTATTGCTTGCGACACTTCACTACTCTCATTACGAATCACGGACGTAACAAATATGTAATATATTCAAAACTCTGTACTTTTAACACCAAACTTGGATTTTACGGTCCATTGATGGTCCGTCTGATTATTAAGGAGAGTTATTACCGCCATGGTTACATTTTTAAGAAATATTATGCACTAATAAAGATGGAGTTTTAATTTAAATTAACTCTTTATTTACTTTATCAAAATATTTTATTTATGTTGTTAATATTTATAAAATTATTTATGTATTAAAGTTTTGTAGCTGGTTATTTTTGTAGTTGCCGCTAGATGGCTCTGTAACAAAAATGAAACGAGATGTGTCTTTATAGCAATAAACTATTAGGATATGCTCTTAAAAAAGTATTAATATAATATAAAGCGTAGGTTTAAATAAGGTACATAATAATAAATACATCTGAAAAAAATTAATAATATACTTACAAAAATAAAAAGAATTATCCTGAATCACGCTCTTAACATTTTGTCAACAGTCTGTATATATACTAAACGTAAACTTCGTTTTAAGAGAGTTCAGACCAGTTCAACTATCGGGGTTACAAACAGAATCTCTATGGTTCTATCACCCTGTGGAAAGTCCCCGGAGACAGGGCGGAAAGCGTCGCATCATAATGATGAAGGCCGAGCTGGCTTCGTAGGGAAGGAAATACGACCTGTGCGTTGCCAATGCTCGTAGCGTTGCTCAGAGCGCAGTAAATGTTGCAAATGGACAACACGTTCATAACTAAATGGGGCTCACTCGGACTGGAACTCTTTTTGTTTCATTAAAATTCTTATGGAAATAAAATTGTTTACAAATATGTTTTTTTTAATGTATTTATTAAATTTGTTGTAAAAATAATTAGATGATATTCGATGATATATATATTTCGGAATTATAGTAATTTAATTTAAAGATATTATAATTCCAAATAAAATTTTAAAAGAAAAAATAATATAATAGTAATGCAAAATTAGTCATTGACTGTCTAATACATCTTGCCTCCAGAGAGATTTGAACTCTCGACCCCTGGTTTACAAGACCAGTGCTCTAACCCCTGAGCTATGGAGGCTACGCGTGGCGAGTCGTAATGGTGAACCACCTTGTTCTAGTTACATACTGTAATGTGAGTCACATTATTTTTATTTTTTTGTATTTTACACTAACATTGCTTATTTCAATATGTTGACAACATTATAATGAAAAAATGTTTTACAATTAAAGAAAAATGAAATATGTAAGAAATGTATGTATGTATTTGATGTTTTGCGTGTAATCAAAATGAATTAGAAATTATAAAATTTAACAATTTCATTTTTAATATCACACTTTCTATACATGATTATGGTGTTTAGTACCGTAGTAGATTAAATTATTTTAAAATGACTAACGTCAAATGAACTTTTTCAATAATTGAAACGTTCTACCTCGTTTTGACTGAAACTGCTTATTTATCTATTTGTTAGAATTACTTGAAATAAAATAATATATATTTCATTATTTTGAAATTGCGATGAAAAAACCTTAAGCTTTAATCAAATGAGTTAAATAGACAATAACGAAAATACAAATAACGTTATAATCAATATATCTAATCGTAAGTACAACGAAGATAGACGGAATGAAATCACGAATTAGAAAAAACAAGGCTAAGATTCAAAGATCGTCTTCTAAAACAGTGCTAGTGCTGTTACGCAATTTCCACAGATGTCTTGTGTATTATACATAACACGGCCGTCATGTTGACTAACGAGATGCTAAGCAGCATATATATGGGAGCTAAGTGCATCTTCATGACGTAATGCTTACCAATACCATTAACGACGCTCTATCTATGAGATAATCTTGGACATAGATAATTGTAACTTATATTTTTTTAGATAGGATAATGCATGGATCGCAATGCTTATCTTAAGTGTTAATAACATTAATATTTAATCAATTAAACGTTGAATTAAGACAATAGCTTAATATTATAAAGCTTGCTGCCTCGTTGGTCTAGTGGCTAGAATTAAGACCGCTGACATGGAGGTCCTGGGTACAATTCCCAGGTCGGGCCAATAAAAAGTTATTGGGTTTTCTGTCCCAGGTGCAGTAAAAGTTTTAGATTTAAATATGCACAAACAAATACACATATAAAATAAAAATAAAATATTTATGTCTATTATATTATTTACTAAATTTTTTTTAATATTTCAGTTTAAATTTAAAACACAACACAATCTAATTAGTTAATGACTAAACTCTCCACTTAAAACCTTTACTCTATCTCTTGTTATAACTTCAAAACACAATTGTTTCCCCGGTTTTTAATAGATTATTCCGAATATTATATCGACCGAATGATTTGAATTATATATTATATCATATTTACATTAATAATTTAAAATTTATTTTGTAACACTTCGTTAAAAAGTGCATAAATGTTTTTACAAATAATCTTATTTAAAAAAAAAAATTAATTAAAGCTGACCTCCATTTAAATTATTTTTTTTTTACTAAAAACAACTTATATATATATCAAATCATTAAGCAAATTACTCCAAGTACCTTGACGTTATGATCGATCAGTAGCTTTCGCGGCATCTACAAATTGAAAACGTTAATAATAAAATTAGAAGACTAGATAATATAGTCTAGATTTTTTCATATAACTTAATAAAATTTATGTAAGTCTAGTGCAGTCTTTTATAGAATATTGTATTGTGTAAAACTTAATTTCTACAAGTAGGTACCCAAAGATCTTTGCTAAAAGTTATGCCTTACAAACTTTACAGAATTGGCACTGAACTACATTATATACACTATTCTAACATAAATATAACCCTGTATATACAATTGCATGAATATATTTACTTATATATCAGTTCTCTTGTTACAAATATAAAAAGTAATGTTAAATTCAATTAGCTTAAATCACGATGACACTGAGGCACTACTATAGTTTTAGTTTTAGTATATGGTCTATGCACACACGCACGCACACACACACATACACAACACGATCTCATACACGCACCAGCAAAGTTAGTAGTTACTCTTTTGAACCGACACTATGGCCTATGTTTACAAGAACAATGTTAAACGAGATTAATTTGTTAGATAATTATTACTAGAATTGATGAACTATAGTAGTAGTAGTAGTTGTACTACTACAGTAGTAGTACTATAGTAGTGAACTATGCAGGTACTTAATTTACGAGCAAATAGCATAAGTTAATATTTATAGCTTTAGAGTATAGAGTATCGGGAGAATGGGTAACTTATTAGGCGTAGTACGAAACAGGCGAAGATATGAAATTATATGTGAAATTTTTTTTAGCGTAATTCGAATAGAATAGATTAAACTCCACACCGATTCGTGGTGACGTAAGTGCCGAATAAATGAAGTTCTGGTAAGTGCATCCGTCAGTCATCATTCATCGGCACTTTTGAAATATCTAAATAATATCTAATAGCTTATAGTTTATAATTATTACCTGCAAGGTCCTGTTCTTGTTTTTTTTTGGTTTTGTATTAAAAATCAAATCATAACCATTTTCATAATGGAAAGTTATAGAAAAGTTATAGGAAATGTAGGACCACAGTTTTAATGTAAGCTTTTCTATGCCTACACAATATCCAAAAATAGTCTTTTCGTTCACATATTCATATTTGTTCTAAAATAATACTATTTGTTCCGACATAATGATTTGACTATATCGGAATTTATGAAACGAAGTTGAACACACAATATTTATTCAGATAAAACTAATTTGTAACGATTCGTTTAAACATAAAATACTTCGTAATTTTGTCTTTAATAATTAGTAGTCAGCTTTTAAACAGTAAAAACTTTACGACACTTTAATTTTCTTAACATTTTAAGGATAATATCACTTGAAGCATAATAATTTTAGTTTAACGATGACATTAACGACCAGGAAGCAACAATTTCAATAATTACTAAATACGAAAAACTCTGTTAAAATTGTTAAATCGACGTTTTTGTACAAGAAGGAAGATAAATGGTATTGACACTACCAAGATTAGTGTTAAAGACATTCAAAACATGCAATCTTGATCTTTTACAACACGAATATGAAAAGAAAACGATTGTGCCTGTAATTGTCACAAATAAACAAATAAGTATTTTACTAACAAAGCAGTCAAGGTAAAGATAAATGAATATACAGACTTATTTCTTGCACACATTATCTTATTTGATTACCCGCAGTATCAATGAACATGATATTTTGCTTAATTACCGTGTAGTTAATTTATGCTTATAATTCAATTCGTGCTCGGCGTGAAGAAATACATCGTGAGGTAACTGCATGTGCCGTAGGAAATTCTGCTTCATATGTATTCGCCAGCTCACATTGGAGCAGAGTGGTGAAAGAGGTTTCAAGCCATCTCGTAAGAATATAAACTTTAACCCAGCAGTGGGGTGTTTATAGGCTGTCACTTAACTTTACTTTTTATATTACAGAGATGTATGAGTGAGATGTTTCAGTTTTTTATGGAACTTAGGAATGCACATTGTATACTATATATTTTGATACAATATCAACTTATATTTTACATTTTTTCAAAGTACGACCACTTTTTTATCGCCATTTTGCATATTTAATTAGTCCTTCAGACCGATTTCGGCCACGGCGGCCAATCTCAAGAGAGATTAACCAACTGCGCAGGAGATATTATAGTACACAAGTGTGTGCGCAAACACAGGTGCACTCTCTTTTCCCTCAATCTCAAAATCCAATGGGACGGCAATCCGATACGGCCGGAAAGAGTTCAGGCGCAGGACCAACGGCTTTTGCGTGCTTTCCGATGTACGGGAGTGTACACTTCCAACTTCCAGACTCTGGGATGCTACTGAGAATTTTCTAAAAGAATAACAGATCTGTCTGTTCTCAATAACTTTTTTTTTGGCCCGACCTGGGAATTGAACCCAGGACCTCCGGGTCTGCGGCCTTACATCAAGCCACTAGACCAACGAGGCAGTCATATTTTATTATAATGTAATGGTGATAACACCGAATGTACATTCCATCGAGAAGAACCGGCAACAAAGTATTTAGGTATTCTTTTTCATAAAACAAAAATTATAGATAAATGTTTCAATTATAATATACGATTATATATCCTCAATGAATAACAACGAATACTAACTCCCAGCTCTTGTAAATGCGAGACTGAGTTTGTTTGTTTGTTACGCATACACCTCTTAACTACTCAAACTGAATTTTAAATACACATTTGTGAGAAGACGTTATAAATATATCGAGACGCACTAAATTATAATTTATTCACAATGATAAGAAATTCCTGTTTGCACTAAATATTTGATGGTTCTGAATAATTATGCCCTAGTTTTTCTTAAGTTAATTGAATCCAAAAATTTGTTCGTGTTTACCTTCCCAAATCGATTTACCACTTTCATATTATTGAATGACACTCATTGCTTTTAAACTTTTCGAAATTTTACATTCACTTCAATTGCATAATTGTGCTACATTAACGTATATAAGTGTACTTATAAATATTAAATTGCGTCAAAATTTGATGTTGATTTGTCTTTATCTTTAAATATAGTTAACATAGTAAATTGAATTGAAAGAAAACATTATTTTTGGATAATTAATTTTAAATAATTTCAATTAAAATTACGGGTAGCAACTAGTGTTTTCGATGTAAGATATTTTGGTTCAATCGATTATGATCTCGTTCGAGAAATTGGGAATTACTGTACATTACAGTCTCCGCTTATGGTTACTGCGAACCACGGCCATCTGACCGCAAACCGACAATTTACTTTACCGATAATGCTCTCGTTACTGTGTTTTTATATTTTTTATCTGAATTTTAAGTCCGTTAATTAGAGTCTACTGATTGGGTATAATGCGAATCGAGCCTTTCACGCAACTGTACCAATGTTTTTTTTGTAAACACCCAGTTCTTATATATCTTAAATTCCGTTTTAAAATCAATAAAATTTTATCAAAATATAATAAAAACTGGTTTGTGATTTATATGTATTTATTTATATATAAAACTACGTTTAAAGTAAAAGTTTAATATGATTTATGTACTTGTGAACAGACGCTAAGCTGAGTAACGGCTAATAAGATCTGTTTTACAACAGGAAGAAGGGCCGCTTTTAATAAGGAAGCAATTCGTTACGACTATTTCAGCTAATTGTAGACTATTTTTAAACATTTTATTGGTAAGCGAATAATCCAACACATTTCAATAGATGTTCAAGATAAAAGAAAATACATGGAACACGTGCTATCTTAAATCTTGTTCACTCTAACCATCGAGACAGTATGTTCGCTATCTGACAGATACGATAGTTCGAACTGACCGGTCGTTAATTTCACTTTCTTCAGCCGTAACTCATTGTACCATTGCAGAATTATAATTTTACAACGGGATTCACTCATCATAGAATATTTAATACATATGAAAAATAATAAAGCATACAAAACAATTTAACTTTCTTTATTTAAAAATCATAAAATTCTTTAATTCGAATTAGATGTTGTGAGAAAGTTAAATAAGAATATTGTTATAAAAAGTTTAATATATCTAGTTACCCTTCACGACTTCATATATAAAATATCACTTTTACCTAAATAGTAATTCTTACAAATATTATAAATGCAAAACTAAGTTTGTTTATTTATTACGCTTTCACATCTTAACTACTCAACTGTTCATCATAAAATTTAGGGATACAGAATAAACATATAGAGTATTTATGTTCATATGTTGTATAATATATTATACATATTTATAGCCGTTCTCGCTCTAATATAACAAAAAAGATAGATAGAAGAATAATAGATAACTAGAAGTTAAGTCGTTTTTAATTAGCACAATGATTTCTAGGCAAGCGCGCTCCATCTTAGACTGTATCTCACTTTCCATCAGGTGTGGTAATAGTCAAGCTCTAGCCTATACATTTAAAAAAAAAATTGTGTGATTCAAACTTAATATTAGCTGTTTTTTTTTCAATTTTTTTTATTTTCCTGTGAGTTTATTCATCGGATCGATTATGTCACCCTCGTACAAGCAAAACACACAGTATACTTATTAAAAACAACTTAACTTCTTGTTGACATAATTTCAACAATACTATTTAATAAACTGTTATTATGTACATGAGAAATTATTGGCAATGAACACATTTCTATATACACATTTTCAATAGTAGCTTAGCTTCGTTTGGTGATGATGCATCGAGCAAACAATTACATATAACTACATTATATAATTATTATTAATATGGTATGTTTATTTTCTTAGTGTAGATTTTATAGTTTATATTTATACTAACAATATTTCAATATTTTTTTTATAGAATAGGATGGTAAGTGGTCACCAACGCCCATAGACATTGACATTGTAAGAAATGTTAACCATCGCTTATATCATACATCACCATCATACATAACCAATGTGCCACCAACCTTAGGAACTAAGATGTTTTGTCCCTTGTGGCTGTAATTACACTGGCTCACTCACCTTTCAAACCGGAACACAACAATACCAAGTACTGCTGTTTTGCGGTAGAATATCTGATGACTGGGTGGTACCTACCCAGACGAGCTTGCAAAAAGCTCTACCACCAGTATTGTGTAATAACTAAGCAAAATTACAATAGATTTTCCATTAAGTATATAAGTACTCGTATATTGTTCTTGAATACAATTCTTACTGTGTTATATGTATCACCTGACGTTTAGGTGACAAAATGTAACCACAATTAATGGAAGTCGTTACGGACTGTGTTATGAGCGTGAAAAGTTCACTTCTGCGTGAATTGTTCTTAACATTAATCGCAGAACCGGTCCAAGTAGTCGTTTGCATGATATAAGTTGTCATCCATATGCCAAAGGTTTGGCGGTCCGTCTTTCTGTCCAGCAGAGCGTCTCGAACGCCGCGACGTGTGCGCTGCGCCGTGACCAAGATTCGGTTACCGCCTGACGCCATATCACCTTACTACCTCCTTTACCATATGCACAAGCGGCGTACTGTCTTTAAAGGAGAAACGGTTTACGGATTTCTAAAAACTGGCCGCTTAATCAGATTGGCGTAAGTATGATCGATCGGACGATAGCTGATATTTGTAGCGCATAATTACTACGAGTGCCTTGACATTTTAAAGTAATTTTATAAAAGAAGCACTTTAAGTTATATGAAGACAATATAATTTAACTATTAACTTTTATGAAATTAACACAGTGCATAATGTTTTATATGCTCTAATTACAACTGTAAACTGTCCCAATTGTGTGCGCGTACGTAACAGATTAATGCAACGCGTTGGAATTGGAATAGATTACACGCGTCAACGCCACTTCCTGCCAGCACTGACCATTCACACGGACACCCTCGCGCAAACAATTGACGTCGTGCGACTGATTTTATGGTAATTTCCAAACAAATCACCCCGATTTTTAATTCATTATTGATCTGATTTCGTGTGAAAAAAATAAATAAACTACTATTGTCCACAAGCTCATTTCAATATTGAATGCATATGAACACCTGTATATTTGTCAACGCTAACGCAAGTTGCTGTCGCGTAATTAAAGAGATCTAGTAACTTTCTGTTGATAGTTGAACTGATACCGGTCTGGACGTCTTTTTTCAATCATAAGGTATCTTAGGCAGTATTGACGGCACTTACACGGTTTTAATGCAGGAACTGGTTTGCAAAGAGCGGAGGCGTGAGAGTGTCCAGTCCCGGGATATTCTCAGGGCCAACGTCATTGCACCTGCACTGACAAAAGGACAATGTCGTTAACTTATCCAATTGCTTTTCAAGTTCAGACAAGTTGCCGTTCGAGGTACAACTTCGGCAACTGATTTTAATTGAAAATCGATAGCGCTTATTCCTTTTATCTGATGTTGTTTTCGCTGAATTTATAAATGACTCAATTGATAACTTCAATCGCTTAAAGACCTTCATTTTAAAAAGTTAATTAATGTTTTTATCAATCATACTTAAACTTTTATCGCGAACTATCAATAAATAACGAAGTAAATTTTAAATTCCGGGAATATTTAAATGTCACCTGATCGATACAGTTATACCGCAAATTGTACCAGAAAAAAAATGTAATTTTTTACAAGATCTCACTGGATCATGCATAAACTCGTTGAATACGTACGCAAAACCTGTCGTTGTTTACCGTAAACTATAACGGTGAATAGCTGACTGAAATTAATTTTGTGCAAAATGTATTCAAGGTATGACTTGATATAATTATGTATTCACAAATTCAATTAAATAAATTGCGTGAATTTATATTTGGAATTAATCAAAAGTAAACATTGCATATTATGCTTTGAAAAGTATTACTCGAGAAATATTGAAATTTACTTTTAAATGCGATAAGCAAGTCATATTATTTAACAAATTATTATATATCCTATCATAATATTATTAATTACACATACGAATATATATTAATAAGGTTATTAATATGAAATCAAATAAAGATTTTCATTTGCAAATCTCATTAATGTTTAAGTGTAATGCACTCTTCCTTACTGAACTGAAATCTAATGCCATCAATAACATAAATGTGAAATGAGAGCCAAGTTCAATATTATGATATATACCTTGGTTGTTGACTTCAACGGCAAAAGAAGTGAGATCTAAATGGGCAGGCCTTTTTTAACGCTGGAAAAAGACATTACGCGTTTCCCCCACGGGAACAGTGGGGGGGTATGTGGGGCTTGCCGGTGTCCAAGGCGCCGAGTGCGCCCCGAACATCGGAATACCCACTAAAAAACCAGCAATACCCTTTCCGTCTTAAGGAGGAGCGCCACGGGATCGCTTTCGCATGCTACCGTGGCGAAATGGGCAGGCCTGAAATTTATCTATAACAACATAAAATACTTTATACCGTAACCGTAACAGCCTGTGAATGTCCCACTGCTGGGCTAAAGGCCTCCTCTCCTCTTTTTGAGGAGAAGGTTTGGAGCTTATTCCTTTATACTATATATATTCCTAAATACTTTATAACAACTTAAAATATTATTTCTTCTTATAACTTAGAATAATATATTAAATAATATATTAATATACGAATTATTATTGAGCACCTTCTAAAACAGTCATGGACGAGCCTTATGTTCGATGGCTAGTTTCTAACAGCAAGCCAAATTTTCGGAAGAATAAAATAAGAACTTATAGCTTTAGAACTTGCGAAGGCGAATATAATTCGTATATGAAAACTAGCCAAGTCAGAATGATAGAAGAACCGACGGGAAAAACCGAGCGGGGTTATAATTATTAATATACCACAAGTACAATTTTTTTTAATTGTATCAATACCTGTAAATATATCTTTGTGTATTTTCATATCAGTTTTTAATATTTGAAAGAATGTACATATGTGTGAGTTTTGATTAATTTTAGGACTGGGTGGAAAATGATTGCACAGCATATTTTAAAACAACTAATGTAACATACTTATTCTATCAAATGGTGTATATGATGTTTTCATTGAGCTTAAGCAATCAATGAGACACCAAAGAAAATGTTGAAACATATCTAATGTGCATGTTGAGCATTAATTTGCATAGATTAAGAGATTGATTGATCGATAGTCATTACGCGTGAGGTCATGTTTGAGTTCTGCGAGTGTCGCGTGGGAACAGCGGGCAGGTGCGCGTTCTGCTGAATCTCTGTAACGAGTTCAGAATATTATGCGTGTATAATAAACATACTATGATAAATATCGAAACCTTTGATTTTGTTTACTTTGGATATTTAACTTACTTTTCAAAATCTGTCATGTCTGACGACAAAATGTTATGATGTCGAAGGGATGCCGCATTAATCAATCACTATGCCGCATTAAATTAAAACACGAGCCGTGATTTCTGCATGTATGGCAATTTTAAACAAATTTAAGAACGTACATATATATTTTTTTTAATTATCGTAAGCTCAGCGAATTTTGAGATAGTGTATCTAAGCATAATGCAAAGGCTCAAAATTGATTTTTTCATGTCTTGTATCAAAGAAAACTATTTTAATTCCTAATTAATTATTTTCAATTTAAATGTACCTATTTTTAAAAAGAAAAATATTCTTTATATTAATATAGATACCACATATATATAAAAAACTATCAATTACTAGAAGCTTGTTTAGCTACACGTACATTAGATAAAACAACGTAAAATACTGTGAATCGGACGAGTTAATACGCTGTTCTTATGACGCCGGAATTAATAAAAATACACGAGTTACTTGTTACACATAAGGCAGTTATAAAAAAAATCACATCCTGAACTGGACGTTCTAAAATGATTGCGAAATAATAAAAAATAATAATATTGTGTAACTTACGTGGGAACGCGGACAGGTGCGAGCGCCCGAGCAAATCTCGATCAGCTTCTGTGCGCTAATCCCGTAGACATTTATTATAAACTATATTAATCACTAACAAATAAATGTTGCTACTGTATATTTTGCTATATTATATATAAAATGGGTGGTAGGACTATCAACTTTCCATTTGAAGTAGTTAGAAACAAAATTCATCTACTTTCAATGTAGTTACGAATACATCGTACTGTTTAACATTTATGGCAATAGATCTAACCACCGAAAACTTATTCTGGATCGCGAAAAAAATAATCAGTTATTATATTTGTGTCTAAGTAATTCATACTAGTATCGCCAAATTATGAATTGTTATTGTACACTTACCAAGGTTAGTGACGCATTGGCCATGTTATGATTAATACAGTATAGTATTTGGTACAGCGCTAGTGTCTACAGACGGTGGTGATCACCATTAGATACGTCTGTTATACACACACTAGTGCATTATATTAAATCCTTGAGAATGGCCGCCGTGGCCGAAACTCGATCAGTAGGACTACGACATTATTTTTGTGTATAAAAAACCTGCAGAGTCGAACTCGATTAAATTTAATAACGCATTTATTTATGACGCGTCATATGAAATGACATTACTGTAGTTACTGTTCAATTCGTCCAATCCAACAGAGAAAGGAGATATGTTAAGAACATACAATGTGAACTAATTATAATTTAACAATTATTGGTTACATTAAATACTATGTACTACAAATCATAGCATAGCATTCTATATCATAAAAATAAATATACAATTAATAACTTCAAGCAGGCTAAATTCAAGCAGGTTTTTACAATAACCATTGAGTCCTCTTTGTAGAAGATTAATCAATCATAAAGTAAGGCCAGAAGCTAACTAGTATGTACTTTTCTACTAATTTTAATGGATACATGAATAAATTATATTCACAGGTAATTTTTTATATCTCGCGTGACACTCAATGAATATTAATTTTACCTCTTTCATCTACTTGTACATACATTTTTAACGAATTAAGCCTTGTCTATAAATGACAAATGTAATATATATTATCTCAGAAAATTACATCAAGATAAAACAATAACGAGTTATAAGTCTATTTTATAACATTCTTCGGAATTTCTTATGTTCACGCATAGAAATAAAAATTTCCCATAATTATTTATTAGAACAGAGAAAATCGTGGGAAACTTCAACAGGTGCGCGTATACAATTATACCTTCTTTTTGTTCATACGATCTCATCATGAGTACAGAGGCTTAGAAGTGTTGAAAAAAATATTTTTTTAAATAGTTATCCTACGATATGTCCTTTTTAACATTTTGGAATAGAGATTTGAACGTTTTATAAGTAGACACAAGTTTGAAATTTGTGCAACAGTTTTATTTAAAATTCAATTTATATTATGATCTCAAAATATGTTTCTTTGTATTGACAAATGTCAATTGACAATTGTCTTTGTTTAATATATACATTTGATGTGATAAACATGACTTTTCCCACTTGTTATTCGCTGACGCAACTGCGCCACAAGGCTGTCATTAAACGCAAGACGCTAAAGAGAAATCTTAAGAAAGCCAGTGTATCTAGACTGCTAAACCTGTAAAGTAGGTAATAAAGACAATGTAGGCTAAAGTGAGTCACCGTGGGAAGCCAGGTGACGGCGCCAGCGCACGTCATGTGCTTTAACATAATTAATGTAAAACTTCCTTATACAACTAGAATGCTACTATATATTTATTAAATGAACCTAATCAACACTGCAATCACACTTTATAACTTTTAGTTTGTAATTGTTTTGTTATATTTAAGCTAGCTGTGTCATGCGACTTCACTTGCTTGTCTGCAACTGCAAGAATGTCTGGTCAATTCACATCTTCGCCTTAACACACGTACATATGTATTTCGATTTTATAAGTATTTTTCCAACGGTCTGATTAAATTTGTTCTCAATTTAAATATTAAGAACAGCTTTTTGTGATTAAAATATTTTACAAGTTGTCATTGAACAAGATGTAAAATGTAAGTCAATGAAAGCTGGTTGCAGTAAATAAGTTATTCGAATGTTATATCGAACTATACATATTGCTAGAACGTCACAGTTTCGATATCAGAAAAAAATATACTGTGTTCTAATTTAAATCAAAATTTCGATTCGGCACTATAAACGAAGATCATCTCTAACTTTCACGTTTCTGTCATATAGCTTAAGTATGCATTGATAAAGTTAGTTAAAACATTGCCTTTTATATACTTATACAATATATATTATAGATTTTCTTGCAACGCGATCAGTGTTCAATCATTAAAAAAAACTAAGAGGCAATCGCATGATTTTGTTATTAACTTTTTTTTTTTTATATGTCCGGGATGGCAAATGACTCTACTCCACCTGATGGTAAGTGGTAGTAGAGTCCAAACGCGACGACGGCTAGTACAGTCGGGAAGAATGTTCTGTACTAGCCGTCACCGCCTTGCCGGCCCGCAAGATGCCTCTTCACGCCTCGTTTGAAGGAAACAAAAAAAAAAAAAAAAATTAACTCTGAAAAATTAACCATTAGTAAATAATATTTTTCAATAAACTGGTGGTAGGGCTTTATATAAGCTCGTCTGGGTAGGTAACACCCACTCATCAGATATTCTACCGCAAAACAGCAGTACTTGATATTGTGTTCCGGTTTTTAAACCCTTTAGGGTGAGTGAGCCAGTGTAATTACAGGCTCAAGGCACATAAAATCTTAGTTCCCAAGGTTGGTGGCGCATTGGTGATGTAAGCAATGGTTAACATTTCTTACAATGCCAATGTCTAAGGGCGTTGGTGACCACCATTAGGTGGCCCATATATTCGTCCGCCTTCATATTTTATTTAAAAAAAAGTACTATTTGTTACAGGAAGAAATATTTTTCAACATAAGCTGCCGTAACATTTTTTATGTTAAATATGTCTAAAAACTTGATCGGTAATGCATTGTAAAATATATAAAAAGAAAATAATAAAACAATTACTTTTTCGATAAATAAGACCAAATATAACATAAAACAAACAATATAGATAACATTTTAATGTATTTACTTTTAACTATATAAGTATATATTTACAAAAGAAAAGTAGTATGTAGTATATCAGTTGTCTGGTTTCCATAGCACAAGCTTTGTACAAGCTTAATTTGGAATCAGATCTCCGTGTGTCCCAGGATATTATAATTATAATTATTATTATTATGACATATTGCCAACCATAAGAAAAAAACTTTATTAGTGTACATTACTCGACAGTTACAATTACAGTTTTGTAGAATAACGTAAACGTGACGTCAATCGTTTATGACTACATTCGCTCTGTTAATGCAAACGGCAAAGATAATATAATAGTAGGTTTATGTAAACTGAATGCCAATAAATGATACCGATACGTTTTGATTTAGACTACAATTGTTGTTCTAAAGTCTAAACCGTTTTGTAATAGCATTAAGGCCAGTTCTATACATCACACTCGAGGTAGACGAATTGAAATATAGAAACTTTTTATTAACTCCTGAAATTATCTTTAACAATTTTATTTTGATGTATTTACTTCATAGTAAAATCGTTCCATTACCATTTTAAAAATACAGACCCAACTCATCTGAATCCTTAATTGCATTATTTACACACAAATGTCGAAACATTATTTACTATTGACTTTATTTTATTTTGTAAAAATTACTCAGGTCTGCCCCTCGAATATATTTGTAATAGAATCACACAACATACTACTTCTTACAACCTGTTTAAAAGTCGTCGATCAAAGGGACAGGTATCGCTGTTTATAAATACGATAAAATAATACCGCGGCCACACGCAATGCGTTTCTTGAACTATTAATACTATTGGAACAAGCGATTTTCACGGCTTACCAAATAGCCTACGGTTGAACCTAATTTCTACATTTACAACTAGAACAGAGACTACATTAGAAGATGCAAATCATCGCTTACGATATCTAACCACCGAGGAGGTTATTTGATACTCATAGTATTTGTCAATATTATTGACCTACAAAATAGTTATGTATTAATTTACTATTGGTATATATTTACTGTATAATGTATATATTTACTGGTGGTAGAGCTTTATGCATGCTCGTCTGGGTAGGCATAACCCACTCATCAGATATTCTACCGCAAAACAACGTAGGTATTATTGTGTTCCGGTTTGTAGGGTGAGTGAGCCAGTGCAATTACAGGCACAAAAAAAAAAACTTTATTTGCCTTATTATTGGACTTATCAAATGTTGACAATATAAACTATTAACGATGTAATTTATTTCAATTCATCCGTTAATTTCATTGTAATGTGTCGGAAAGATGTTGTCACAATTTAGATTTATAGGTAGATTTACTTAAGATATATCATATTATATTCAACACAGTATTGTTACAAAGGCAAAACCACAGTTCTTTCTTTCTTGTTTTATTATATATAAATAAAATAGAATAAAACCAGCAAATAATCAAATTAATTCAAAAATTGCGAGGTAGATGTCAATCGCTCAAAGTAAAAACTAGTAACCAGTCAGATCGTCTATCTAGTAATTAACTTTTCCTGGCATTGTGGCGAGAACATATGAGACAGGAGAACGAATATGTACAATTTTTTCTGTAACGTCGTACGTACGTAAATGCAAGTAAATCAAAGTTATTATATCGATAATAATATAGAAGTTTCCAAATATAAGACTAATATATCGTAAAATATGATACATCATACATAAATATAATGAGTAATTAAAATAAAAATATTGTTTCCCAATACAGCATCCAATAGTCGGTAGTAAGAATAATATATGTAAATAAAAATGTTAACAAATCTCCTCATTTCAAGTTTCCCAAACTTCAAATTTTGGCCTTTTAGAAGATTGTCATGTTAGAGTGCGTGTAGTGATTTAAAAAAAAGACTTAACTGAGTACATTGATCTCTTTCCCGTTATGTAAGACTTTGATGTCAAGTCTAACACACTCTCAGTTCTGATTGGTCACACACATAACGCTCTGTTTGCACTGAAAATACATTTACGCTGTCAGATGTTTGATCGAGCCGTTTTAACGGTGTTGGAAAAACAACACGCTTTATGTTGCTTCGAATCAGTATTACATTACGAATACTCATTAATATTTGCTTAATTAAATTATCCAAACATAGTTGGTGTTGCTACATCTAAAAATGAACGGTGAAGTTAGACAAGTCCAACAAGGTTGTATACAATATAAAAATGATATTCAAATTTAACATTGTAGAATCTAAAATTTAAAAAAAAAAACTAAGTATCTGATCTACAATATTTTTATCTGTTCACGTAAATTATTATTAATTATAATTATAATATATCATTACAAATTTAATTAAAAATAAAAATAAATAAAAATGGAATAAAATGTTAACAAGACACCTTGAAGAAGCAAAAAGAATCGATTCGATGCGATTGAAACGATGATTGCGATATAGTACTTTTAGGGAGATGTAGTGATGATAATCAAGCACAACCGGCTACTGGAATACCGTTGGTGGCATCCTTACCGATAATTACTTTCAAGGTCCGTTAGGAGTTAAGTCATTAACAGAAATTGCAGATGCATCATCAGGTGTCAGTTATAATGATAACAAGAAATCCGTTTTTTTTTAATAAGTATTTTATTTAATTAATTTAAGATTTTCTAGCACGGAAGTTATACTAAAATTGTTTTTCTAATCTTTTTGTTACGTATAGTAAATACCTAAAATTAAGTATACAGAAATAAAAAACTATTTATTAATAATAAATAAAGTTTATTATTTAGAAAGAGTTAACGAAAATAAGAGTAGAGTAAGAGTTATAAAAGAGTTAACGAAAATATAGTCAAAATATCGCTAGCAAAAAACTATGGACGCCTTAAACAAAGTCAAACATCAAAACTTCAGTCGTGCATCAAATTTCCACTTAAAATTATTGGCCTGGACATTTAATTCTTGTTTTACCTTTTTTTAATTTTGCATGTTTTCACTCCGTAAGTCATAATAACTGTCCCGATTTATTGATGATTTGATTTAAAGCAAGTAAATTTCATGGTACACTTGTTTCAAGTACCGATGCGTATCGGCAGCAGTCAACGAGGTTCAAAACCGCGGACATCCTTTCCAAGACCAATCGCCCAAAACAATCGTGGGAGACAATACTTTTTTTGGGCTTATTTTTAATGGTTCGTTGCTCTACCGTCGGTTTGATTAGGAGTACCTTCAAAAATATTTGCTATATGTGTCATCAATGATACGTAACGTACTTTAACTTAACGCTATTACGAAACTTTAGTCAAACGGATTGATCATTTAAAAACAAATAATAACTACGATTTTTTTTACCTACGTCCTGATCAATGATTACGCGACATTAAAAATTTACCTTTAGATATCACTTACAATATTTTGATTTATTTTATTGATGAATTCTTCAGACGGTATCGACTTTAAAGGATATAATACAAAAAATATAATTATATAACTAGAATATATATACCACGAGGTTTATATAACTCTATAAACATGGACAAATTTTACAATTTGTATACAGAAAAATCTCATGTGATATTGAAAAATGTTATCAATATATAAAGATTATCTCGTAAAAAAAATATATAGATTAATGATGTCCAAAAACATTTACAAGTTTTTCAATGTTAAAATGCACTGTGGCATTCGTATACTAGACATGTTATTTGTACTTTTTACGTATTAGTTGGGCAATGTTAATGTAATAATAGAAAATAACTAACTGAGGCACAATTGTTATGCACACAAACAGATGCACAGACGCCGCAGCTGCTATGATATTATAGTATGTGATGGGTGAACAGCTTTAGCAACGTGTAATTATTTTTAATGTTCAAAAAATAATCATTATCATTATATTTAAAAACATAACGATATATAATATTTTAAGGTTGTTTTTACGGTTAGTTTTAATAAAGTAATTATAGATATTTTTGTTTACTTTACTGCATTATTAAAGTGGTTTCAAAGCCAGTGGAAAGATTTTTTTTTAAATATCGGTATAATCTTTAGTTGCTATGTATATCAAGGCGGTCGTCTAATGAAATCATAAATCGGCCCCGTTGACACAATAAAATCGATGTCAGCACCAACGTATTTTAGCATCTGTCAGTAGCAGCCGCCAGTGACATGTGCGTGTAAAACAAAACCTACCCCTCATGGGTGAGGGGTGAGATTTCCTCTACCAGGTGAGAGTAACTACACATATGTTGCCACGTGTAGGGAACCCCACTACAGGTGCCGCTTACATGAATGAAGTCTTTGTTAGCCACTCCATTGACAACTGTGCGCCATTTGGCGCGTAATTTTGGCGGGATTTTGCGTACAGATTATAAAGGGTTGTTTAGAGTTCATAATGAAATTTGTGATATTGTAGTTCTATTATTATGTAACAAATATTTAATCTTCCATTAATTAAGGATCAAGTGTGTTTTTTTGTAAAATGAAGAACATGCATATATAGTTCATTTTACGTCAAGCTTTAAATACAAATTGTCTTAAATTACCATGTTCTTTTCAACTGAATCGTAAGACATAATAAGTAGTCAAAATAATAATGCAACGGAAATTTTCTTTATAAAACGTTATAGTCCCCAATAAAACTTATTCCCATGATTAAGATTCCATGAGGAATAATTCCGTTGTTCCCCCAAACAGGTGTTCCACGATTAAGGTCAAGGAGTTCTCATTGCAATGGGTCAGTGATTGTCTTCGCCCTTGTCACATCCGACGGACCATGAATAGCCGTTAAGATAAAAAAATCGCACGTTTTCCTATTACTAGTTAGTTGTGAATTGATCTAGAATTTGTCTTTCCCCTGTCACGCTAATATTGTAAAACAGCGCTACGCTAGAACGATTAAGCCGTTTATACATAATATTTCTTTACGGATCACGAAATAGCTACGTATAATTTTATTATGTGATATTTTAATAATGTTTTCATATTTTTATATTAACGAGTACCTTTTAGCATTTCTCACCGTACGTTAATTATACTAGTAAGTAAAATATATAAACCACTGAATGCAACTCTACGGCAAATTATGAAAATATTGATCACCAGATATTTTACTGCAAAACAGCAGTACTTGGTATTGTTGTGTTCCGGTTTGAAGGGTGAGTGAGCCAGTGTAATTACAGACACAAGGGACATAACATCTTGGTTCCCAAGGTTGGTGGCGCATTGGTGATGTAAGCGATGGTTAACATTTTTTACAATGACAATATCTATGGGCGTTGGTGACCACTTACCATCAGGTGGCCCATATGCTCATCCGTCTTACCATTCTATAAAAAAAAATCATTAAATTCAATTTTTATACGTAACAATAATACATAATTTTAAATTCCTGTTTTAACTTAATAATAAACAAATTAAAATTGGATAAATCATTTATTTTAATACTCTATAACGATAACATTCAAATATGCCTTTTATTTTAGTAAAAAGAAAAAAAAACATTACGCTTGTACACAGAGTAATGCAGGACAAAGTCATCTCCTACTTCCTCATTAGCGAGCGCTAATCAGCTCTTCCGCCAAGCCCCGATAATACAGAACGTACAACTGAATGCCAAATAAATATAAAACTTTGCATATGGTGGTAAATTAAATTATCAAAAATCAATGGTAAATTCGTAATATAATTTGTGAAGCATTATTTAACTTAATATTAGATTAAATATAAGAACATATATAACTACCTACTGAATTGTAATAATAATTATTAATTTTTATTCTGGTAAGTACACCAGTATAATTAAAACAAAAATGAGTTAATTACACACTGTTATCCGGTGTTTACCGGTAGTATGAGTTTGTACAGGCCAGGCGCGAGTACCACCCACGCATCAATTATTCTACTGCCGAACAGCAATAATTTGTATTGCTGTGTTCCGGCTTAAAAGGTGAGTGAGGCTGTGTTATTATAGTCGAAAGGGATCTCATACACCAAGGTCAGCGGTGCATCGCCGTTGTAATAATTCTTATAACGCTAATCTCAATGGTTTGTTGTGACTATAACCTTAAGACAAAATTTCACTCGGCTGCCTTCTCGAGTTGAAAAAATATTATGCATCTTAGACCGGAAGTAATCAATTTTAATTAAATGTCTTTATTAACCATTCGTCTTGTTATTAATTATTTAACTTTTTTTTTATAAGTTTTTATTGGACCAGTTTCTAAAAATAATAATTTAGAATATTAAGTTGTATTGCCTCTAGCAAAATGGTGCGCAAATTCAATTAAGACTAACTGCCAGCAATAATCATATTGACACTTCGCCCGCTAGTGGGCCGGTGTTGAAACCCTATTTTATTTTTTATATAATATTAGTTAGAATAAAATTGAAAAGGTACACACAACAAAGTAGCGCATCACAGTAAGATTTTCATATCAATTTCCAACTTTGTCACTAACTTAGTGATTAAATCTTCAAAAATCTTTCTTGATGCTAAGCTACTGTATAAAAGGCATAAGGTATGCAAATTTTAATGACGCTAATAGTTGGGGCTGTGTGTTGATATGTCAGATAGTCAATCATTCTTTTATACATATAGGTTGTTACAATACGTTGCAGGCATTTTTTAAAATTATATCACTACGCCTCAGCTTTCGTGTAAAAATAAACAAAGTAACCACTATACGTATTTAGGTTTTAATGTAAACGAACGGCTTGGAACGAAGTTCCTTAATCATTTTTTTATGTATTGAACATCATGCGAAATGAAATAAATTGACAACGTTTATGGGTATTTAAGTTTAAGAATATTATATATTGATAATGGTATTTTTAAGCTTAATTTAAACATTTTATTATATATAATAAGAAAACAACTGACGTACAAGCCGCACTACTCAACTATACAGAGAATATGCCTGTAAAACTTACGGTCTAGCTTTCATCCTCCAAGAGTCTGCAATGTATCTAACTTGCGATAAGGTTGTAGTGCTTTATGCAAGCCCGTCTGTGTACGTACCACCCATCATCAGATATTCTACCGCCAAACAGCAATACTATACTAGTATTATTCTGCTCCGGTTTAAGGGTTAAGTGAAACAGTTCATATACTGGTTGGTCGCGCAAAGGCGTCGTAAGGAACGGTTAATATTTCTTACAGCGGTAATGTATATGGATTGTGGTGACTACTTACCATCAGGTGGCCCATTTGCCCGTACGCCTACCGATTGTATATAAATATATGGAACTTCGTTAGCTTAGAAATAGCTTTATACAATTAATGTTTTAAAGTAAAAGCTTAATAAGGTAGGCAATACCTACGTATGTCATATTAAAAGAACGCTATTATATGTACATTTATAACTGAAATATGCAATTATCTTGATATTAAAAACGGTTTCCCACATCACTTTAATGGATATTGTAATAGAAAACACTTTAAGTATCAAAATCATAAATTAAATCAATAAACATATAATTTTCAGTATGAATATTGCGAAAGAGATGCATATAAACTATTAAATACAAGACGATAAAACTGAGCATGATAATAGCTTTATATCAGGAAAGGATTTACGATCACGGTCCGCGCGTGACCGCGGATCGTGAGCCAGGTGCGCAATGACACCTAATTGGCGCATTCCCAGACGCCCGCGCGTAATTGGACGACGTTTACAGAAATTGTGCGCTGATTGGCCGATATAAATGTCAAACTCGAAACGGTTATTGGGAATTGTTTCGGAAAGTTTAACGTTGTCATTAGCAATTGGGAACGGTGAATAATAAAAAAAAACGGTTACTCATTTTCGATACGATTTCGAGAGTGGAGATTGTTTGCGAGTATATAAAAAAAAACCATACATTGTTGGTAGTAATAAAAAAAGATGCAATTTTGGAACAGGCTTTTACAAAATGTTACCAGTACAAAAAAAGCCTGTTAATTAAATGGCGACGGTTAAGAAAATCAGTTGTCCGTTGATAGCGTGTTCAGATACCATATTTCCTGTGATTCACTTTTTACTCTAACCGGTCATTCACCAAAAATCACTAGAGCGAAAATTAAAGTATGAATAAAAAGGTGTGGCGAGGAATCACGCTATGTAGACACCCTACAAACTAAAGAAATAAGTGAACATAATGATCAGTAAGAAGCGATACGTAAGATCAAGGAACTGTGGTGTGTGGTCACCCTTACGGGAAATGTGATTGCGGTAATCACATGTGATTTAAAATATTTAAGTCGTATTTTATGTGGAAGGGAATAAAATTGTTTCCTGGCAAGATAAAATTACATTGCAAATAATAATAATACAAGACTATTCTGTTTGTCCGTCACTGACAACTTCTACGACTCACAAGCGGAAATTAATTATTATTTTGATTTATTACAAATAGATGTAGATAAAGCTATTTAAGATTTAAATGATATGATCTTTGATTGCATGACGCCATATAATTGCAAATTAAAATAAATACAGTAATAGGATTTATTATAATATATGTAATTGCAATCTTTGATCAATCATAAAGATCGATATTACTCACCATAATAAAATATAGATTTTAACATTAAATAATAATAATAATTAATATAGTCATTTACAGTCGGATGTATCGTCAATAAATGCATTTCCGTTACTGTTAAATAATTCAGAAAACAAGTTATGGCTTAAAATCATCGATTAAGTGCCATTCGTTATTTCATAACTATCATCAGAGAATTTCCTTCCCTCATCGTATTTAATGAGGCTTATCAATAAAATTAACATATTTTTCGTTATAAAATTCTTCTAATATTGCGATCTCTTGACACATGAAAAGTAACAGGTACAAAATATACAACATCGTAGATAACCTTATTTATTTATTTTTATATCTCGTTGGTCTAGTGACTAGTGGGTTATAATCTCAAATCGGGTCAATTACAGTAAGTGGATTTTTCTTTAAAGAAATTTTCAGTAGCAGCCCGAAAATCGGTAATTGGAAGTGATATACTTTCGTGGTATGCTATAGAAATATGAAGGAGGGAATAGAGAGTGAGCCTGTATTTGCGCAAATATTTGTTTATTCTAATGTCCCTCGCTAACCGCATAAATATAAGAAATTGATATGCGACATTGACCACACGCAAGAGTACCATATTTAATATAATATATAATAATACAATACCCATCAAAATAGTATGGTATATCACCATAACTCGGTTGTCAACATTTCATAGGTGAGTAAAGTTCTTACAGAATAGCAATGCAGATGCTGCAGAGTCAGAGAGAGAGAGAAATTAAGACACGTAATTAAACTCCTTTGTGTATCCTAAATTTTAAGTACCTATAATTGGCAAAATAATCTGTAACAAAATAAAATGAAAAAAATCCACAGAACATTTTACATTTACAACTAGGTATATGTAAAACTCATGTTAATATTTAATAGATAAGGCTTATTTTGTTGTACTTGATTATATAAATGATAATACAGCCCGAGCCTTGAAATTAGTATCCGTTATTTCAGAATATATATAAAAAACTGTGTATGATAATTACATGTACTTATATAATTTTTAATTCATTAAAAAGACTACTGAGCTTTTCTCAATTGTTCTCGATAAAATCTGCATATCGGTCTGATAGCTGTGCATTAAAATCACTTATAAAATGTGGAATCAAAAGCGTTTTGAAGAGCTTACTTGAGTAAAATTTGTATAAGTATTTTAATTTTGAAAATCCTTAAATTAACTCATAAAACAATGCCTATAAGACCAAACAGTTTATTTTTAAATGGTATCAAAACAATCAACATCGCTTTCGTGATAGAAATGGTATATCTCGACAGTTTAAAAATAAAGTTTAAAATTAAATATAAACGTATTTAAATATCGATATCGATTAAATTTTACCATAGAGGTGGTATTTTGTTTTATTTACTCTTTGAAAACTAAGCTAATGTCTACAGGAAATTACTTACTTGTATGATTACGTATTAGTTCTGCTACCATGATAGTGGTCATTAAAATCACATTTTGTTTGTAAAAGGGATTGCAAGGAAACAGGTAGAGACCGTCTCGATATCATTGCAACAAGTAAAAGGAACTCTGCTCAATTATTATTATTATATATTACATACAAAATTATTTTTCAAATATGTATATGTATTCTATGTACCATTTCCAACATACCAATTCCCTTAATATCTTAGAGGCTAAGAATATATGTTATATATTAATTTATATATAGATTTTACAAAATTTTGAACACTATTTATTTATGTTATAAATTCGTTCTTAAATTAATACTAAGAATGGCATGCTTAAATTATTAATAATAAAATATAACACATAATTTTCATAAATATTTTATTATAAAATATTTTAGGTAACAAATAAATTATTTGACACTCGTCGTGGGCTGAACCCCAGTCGCAGACGCAGATATTTCATTTTTTATCTCATTTCGTAAATATTTTATAAATTGTCGTTGAAGCAGCTTATAGAGATAATAGACTATGGCGAATAGCACTACACTTATCACGGCCAATAATAAAATATCCGATGTTGACAGCCGCTCCATCACTTCGTCGTGCGCATGTCCGTTATATGGTTCGTACATATTCGAAATGACGTAAACGTTAAACTATTTACCTAACCTATGCAATTTAAATAAGTAAAACGATATATTATTTCATAATTGTAATAAATGTATGACAACATTATTGTTCAATTTGCTTAATTATACTTTTTTATACGTTATTTGCATTTTTTTTTAAAATAAATACGACTTTATTTCAGTTGTTCCTGGGATCATTAAAACTGGAATAGTAATGCGGTAAAGGAAACTTTACTGTTTAGGTACATATTAAAATTAAAAAAGTATTTGTCCTCTTTGATTCGAAAAGAAAAATCATATATTTCAGACAATTTATCATAATTGTAAGAAATAAATAACAAAATCAAAAATCTTATCTACAGGACTTGAAAACCTGTTTCTGCTCTCCTGCGACTTTGGTCAGCAGTTTGAGAATGTAACAAGAGAAAAATAACCGAAAACGCGGCACCCGCGCCTGCGCACTGAAAACAAAAGGCTTTGTTAAGTTCCACGTATCCCGCCGCGGTTTTGGGTTACGGAATTCTATAACTAATCGAAATGCTTATTGTTTCGCGAAATCTGATTAGCTCCTTATACCTTTTGTTTTGACGGCGCCTTGAATTTTTGCCGCAGCTTTGATGCGCATATTCTAAGCCGTGACTGCCGTGAAACAGACTGTGGTTGATGATAAAGTAATGATTCTGTGCATATAATTACGCTATAAAACATTAATGACTGTTTAATTAAAATGGGACCTCATTTTATGTTTTTGCAGAGTTGACGTTCATATAAATGCATAAATCATTAGACTTGAATTTTGCTGCAGTTAGTAAAATAAAGACTATGTGTTATTAAAGAAACATTGCTTATTTTAAATAATACGCACAGATTATAATATTAAAAGTTTTTATTTAAATTTTCTAATAAATTAATATTATTTATGTATGTGAAAATCCAAACCTCATATAGGTAAAAATATAATCTATATTGTACTAAAGCAGAATAATGGTCTGCATAAAACGTTTATACTAATACGTATAACTGTAATGGTTTACGCGGCACACATGATTAACCTCCCAGTGGTCTAATGTTTTTTTTTTTCGAAATTTTCAACATTTATTTTCATATATCACTCCATCCATTGGTAGCCGTATGAAAATCCGTTCCGTAGTTTTTCTGTTTATCACGGTAAGACAGACAGACATACGTGGCAGGCGACTTTGTTTTATAATATGTAGTGAGATGCAACTAGAAATCAATTTGACTTGGCACGTCATATTAGATAGGTATTTTATCACAGGTCATCCATACAACAACAATATTATATATTTTACGATTGGAAAGTTACAGCACTTTCTAAAAACAAACAGAGAAATGATTAGCCCAGACAATAAAGCGGTCAATTAAGAATAATCGCTTCGCAACATAAACAGCTGTTATGAGATGAATGAGACGCAGGCGCATCGGCGCCTCGCGGGTTATCACGGGTCGCCCAATCAATGGTCGCAGCTGGCTATGCTATGTCACACAGAGACACCGTTTGCGTTATTGTTGTACTATATTATTATATACCGTTAGTGAATTAAAAATAACCTACGCATACGACTATTCTTGTTTCGATTTGTGTCGCAATATTTTTAAATATTATGCGCACGAGTCGTACACTCACTCGCGATCAATCTTAATAAACATAACTAATTAAAACAAAAATCTAGATAAAATAACTATGCAGCAATTAGTTTCTTTAAAATCCACATTTATATTCACAATTTGATGTTTCAATACAATATGTGTTTTAAAAATATATTTATTATATCCAATTATTGAAGTGAAAACTTCTTTAAGCGTGTTGCGCTGGCTTATCGTAAGGGATAGACTCGTGGCTTCGCGTCACCGACATGCTAATGTTAATATAATGAAATCGTTGAAAGTACAAATAATTTAAGTATTGTGGAAATTAATGAGGATGATAATGATTTAAATTTATGTAAATACTAACAGTATACACAAATAATATAATCGTATTTTAACTACTAAAATTATAACTTGGAGTACCATTAGCTATATGTGGTAATTAGACAAATATATTTAATGGTTTCAAGTTTTCACTTCTATCGGCAGTCCATATAACTGCCTGTTTATTTATATATTTAAGACTACTACAAATTTCTATCACAATAATACAAACTCATCACAAAGACAATGCACATTATAAACTTTTATATTTTATCTTTTGATTTATGTAAGTGATCTCTTAAACATTTCTTATCTATAAAATATTAATTAATTTAATTACCGTGTTGTTTGTTATAAACGCAACCAGGTGTAACACATCTCTAGTCTCTAACAGTTAACTTGTTGAGTTGCGCAACCACAAACTATCCCATTGATAAATAACGGGAAAACGATTTATGCTCAACTGCATTTCATTCGATTAAGGCAGGTGTCGCTGGAGTCAGAACTTTATATCTCATTCATAAAACTAGCTTAAGTGGATATGAGTATGATAATGTTTTTTTCATTGATCCGAATGGGTTATTACTTAAGTTAAAATGACAGTTTTATGTTTTTTATTCAAGAGCGTGTTGCGCAACAGGCTGGTTGTTGAATTTCTGTTTTCTAATTTCATATTTCCGCAATCATAAATTTTGAAGCATCGATGCTTAGAAGTAAAACCTATATTTTATAATTATTAACGACTCTCGATATTTAGATAAAAACACAGACAAATAGTGTAGAAATGTCAGTACTCATTAGCTTCAACTATATTTCGCTAATTATTATTTAACGACATAATATGTTATTTAGTAAATCAATGTGAAAGTGACAAATGTACAAATTAAGTGTCTGATATTATTTCTTCTAGTTCAATGCGAAATATTCAACATAAGAGTAACATTTCGTGAGCCTTAGTTAAGTTACGTTAGTAGTTGTGTCTTAGTAGATAAGGTGAGATTGCTTTTAAAAAAATTTACATTGATTTACATGATTTTTCTATGTAAAACTCTATATATGACAAATATCTATTTATAACAAAAAAAATACGCTAGAAAATTGTAAAAATTATTTGTTATAGCAAATACTAATAAATTGAAACAAAACATATTTAAATATAATAATGAATGTTTTCTTATATCTACTTTTATTTTAAAAATACAATTCAAATATTATAATATCTTAAAAGGCAACACAATACGGTGTACTTCGTTAGAGTGTCGTATTGCTATCAATGGACGGGGTCAAGTCGGCGCCGGCGCAAGCGCCTACCCACATTATTCATGGAAAATGTAAAACGACACATGTTTTAAAGAATCAAATATAAATGATGAATTGGTTTTTAAGTAACAATATTGCATATAATAATAATTAACGGTTTAATTAGAAATTCTTAATAGAAATTCAAGAATAGTGTTACGATAATATTAAATTCTATTTTATTAAGTCGGTTAATATAGTTCCAAAGCAAATCCTAGTGGCTTAGATAATTAATAATCTTTACTTGTATGATAAAAAATCAAATAAATCTCTCAAATAGTGTATGAAGTCTCAGAAATGGCGCCAAACGAACGCACAGCTGCACAACTATTTGCGGCAAAATGCATCAACGCTGCAACTTTACCGCTGCATGACCTCTTTACACCATTTTTACTGATGACGAATGATATTTTCAATTGATGTAAACAATTAAGATTTACGATTTAAAATAAAAATAAAAAACATGCAATACATGTTCCACGTTGAAACAAAGGTCTCTCCTATCAAGGCGAACGATTCGAAGGTTAAATTGGCTGCAGACATTTTGTCGACCGGCAGGTATAAACCTAACAGAATATTTGCCGATATCCTTATATAGACTACCTCAGTGTGTTTTATATTGTTGTACATATTATGTAATAACGTGTTACAAATTAAGGATTTAAAAATTCGGGAACATTACATCTTTCATTACGGTTCATACATAAGTCTTATATAAGGCAAAGTTTTTTTTTTTGTTATGAAGGTTATTGTAAGATGCGAATATTTTAGTAGATATGTCGTAAGTTATATAGTACACTTGTAACTGGACAATTATTTAGATATAACTTCTTATGTCAACGTAGTCGAAAAAAATATGCTACCTAAACTAAATAGCCTATCGATAAACGAAAATGTTGTGTAATTTTTTATTTATATATGAGCGTGTATTTTTAGTTTAAATTTACACTTACCATTTTTATATATAAAAAAAATTGTGATGTAAATAAGTAACCTTTTGTAATTAATGTGACATATTAAAATATTCATTTTCTTCAAATGAAAAAAGACGCATTAGTCTTTATGCACGCTTTGCTATTACAGTATGGACTGAGAAATCGCTGAGATCAATAATGATTATTCATTGTATTTTAATATTTGATTAAGCATCTTAAAATTTGAAAAAAATATCTCGAACTAAATCTAAACTCGTGGAATTATATCGGTACTGATAGAGCTAGTTACAGATATTTTGTTATTGAAACTGAATTTAAGTAAAGCTTAAATCAAGTTTCATGATATAAGCACTCCATCTAAGTATAAACTTAGGTCGGTTGACTCGAGACTAGAATTACTAGGTATTCATAAGTACCAGAAACGGAATCTCAGTAGTGGCGCTAAACGAGCACGCAGCTGCACAACTATTTGCGGTGAAGCTGATCGAAGTACCGCCCATCACACTGTGCAATATTACCGTTACCTGACCTATTCACCTCATTTTTAACTTCCAATAACGTCTCATTGGCATCTTATTTAACAGACGGTCTTATTATAGTGGAAGCGAAGGTATGTAACGCGAGGAAACCTGCAATCGGATGGAATTCTACCTTACTTGTAACTTTCAACGCGCATTTAAGTATCGTAGTGAAATAAAGTCAAAACGTTATCCCATACAGGAAGTCTTTGCACAGAATCGTGACATTTACGGGTTGTTAGTGTTGTATTATAGTGACCGTTTTACACACTTATGTATACAGAACCTATTCGGCAACATTGTTACAAACAAACAAACGCACATAATTTGTTTATTGTTATAGTCTTTTGTTCGTCTTGAATAAAGAACAATGATTAATCTATAGCCTATTCCAATCGATGAAGGAGTAGACATAAACAAACCTTAGATATACATATTCCGTGCTATTTGATAATGGGTATTATGCACTCTAAACAGTTTTGGTTAATATATATTTTAATCCACTTAATTACTTATATCCTCTTTAATTTTATTTCCAAATATCGATAATATTCAAGATGTTATTTATTCGCAAATCCATAATATCATAGATTACTCAAGATCTCGACAAAATGATGTCGCGTCAATTCAATGACAAGTAAACGTGTCTATACTATAAAGCTACTTTAAGGTAGCTTCTAAATAATAGTTTGCGTTTGTCTAAAGTTACCAAGTAGACGTAATCATATTTATTATATGATATTAGAAACATCTTTTATCAATAATTGTTTTACGGCCTTCGTTACAAATGGTTCTAACAGGTTGATTAGTTAAACAATTATATGTCTTCTTTCTTCGAATGTTAAATTAATAATGACAGAAAGATCGAAATCCAATGATTTCGATCATCTAACGTTAGCGATTTAGCTAACGATAAGCTAAGCATAATTATAAGGCCGTTAATGATTAGTAACAATAATACTGCCTCGTTAATCTTGTTGCAAACTTAAATTGAGGCTAGCGCTGCAAATCCAGAGGTCTTGGGTAAAATTCCCGTGTCAGTCCAATAAGGTATCAATATCGACCAGTATTTAGTGTTTTGGCAATGTTTACACGATACCCCTAGTAAAATACGTTAAGCCGATGGTATTCAGTCTGAAGTCTCTCCGGTCGTGTCGAATTGCTGTCCCATTGGATTATGATACTGTGGGAATATAGAGTGCACCTGTGTGTACACCACTTAAGTGCTGTAATATCTACAGCAAGGTCCGCTGAGAATCATCTTCTTGACTGAAATCAATAAGTAGCACATCAACACTATAAAAAAATTACTTTATTTTTAAGGTATTTTATTTTATTAATGTAAACTTGGATCTCGTAATAAATGTTTTAAAATAAATTATAAGTTACTTTTGTACATCGTAGGACTGCCAATTGTCTATAAGATATTATTGGTCAAGTGGATTATGATTGCACGAGGCGCGACTGCGTGGGCGCAGTGTATAGATAATTTGTTTACTGGTTCTTGCACGTGTTTTGCCGTTTTGTTGAACTAGGTATCATGCAGCGTCAAACGGTATTAAGTGAGCATTAATAATAATAATAATAATAATAATATCCTAGGACATTTTTCACACACGGCCATCTGATCCCAAATTAAGCTTGTACAAAGCTTGTGCTATGGAAACCAGACAACTGATATACTACATATACTACTTTTCTTTTGTAAATACATACTTATATAGATAATTACACCCAGACTAAGGACAAACAGACATGTTCATGCACACAAATGTCTGTCCTGGGTGGGAATCGAACCCACAACCTTCGGCGTGAAAGGCAAGTGTTCTACCAACCACGCCAACCGGCTCGTCAATAAGTAATAGCAGAAGTCGGTAATAAGTAATAGCAGAACTATTTTGTAAAATTAAACTCGAAACTCACCGCAATAAATTTAAAGACGTGCATCAATATCACCGTAAGTCGATTTTCATACATTTACATTTCACAAGTGAGAAACGATTTCTTACAATATAGCATAAAAATTTTAAAAAGTCCATTTACATTAATCACGATCCATATAATTTTACAAAAAACTTACAATTTTTAATATCCTCCCATACAACTTCAATTAAGTATTTTTGTAATTCGATGAAGTGCCAATTCATCAGAGAAGTAATAAATGCCTGTCATGTATTTTAATATGAACAATTAATCAATTCGATTCATCGCGCTGTATGAATAAAAATTGATGAATTTGTAACAAAATACATTTGGATTCTCGAGGAATTTTTATCACTGGCTGTTTATTATTCGGTTTAACAACACGGAATGAGCAAATGTCAATCGACATACTGAGCGGTGACGTCAGGACAATCATGTACAAATGTGTGAATGTTTTCTTGTGATCATGAGCATAAAGCATCAGTCGCCACATAGAGACGAAGTTAATGATCTGTTTTCCTCGACATTACGACTTCGATCTTACAAAAAACATATCACTAATAATATATTTATGTTGCAATTGTAAGAATCCTTTAATTTGCCTAAATTGTTAGGCAAACATTTATTATTTCAATTTTTATAATAAAATTTTCATTTCTAAAAAAATATGCTGTTTACGACATGTAAATTCAAATTTTTTTCTAGTGATATCAATCCTAATATTATGTAAAATGTAAAGGAAATGTTTAACAAGGATACTAACAAGTTGTTAAAAAGCAAAATAAGAATAAATTTAATATGTATAATTTAAAACAGTTGTTTGAATATTTAAGTTATATAACATGTAGCGTATGCTTAAATTCGTTTCTTAATTAATATCGACCTTGCGAAGTAACTGTTTCTATGACAAAGTCGGAATACCCCAACATTATATATAACGACTGTCATTTATATATTTTATGAATCTTCTCAGCTAATCGTTGGTGGGCTATC
The DNA here is from genome assembly GCF_905147045.1 of Nymphalis io. Taxonomy (NCBI): domain Eukaryota; kingdom Metazoa; phylum Arthropoda; class Insecta; order Lepidoptera; family Nymphalidae; genus Nymphalis; species Nymphalis io. The sequence continues at coordinate 4,911,253 of NC_065903.1, forward strand.
AACATATATTTTTAGATAAAAAAATATTCTTTTGTAGATAAATCAATAATCCAGTTGAGTAACTTTTGCCGGTTTCTGAAGTTTGAGCAATTTTTTATTTTAAGCCGTTGGGTAATTATTAATAGATACGAGGAGCAATCCTTGATAGATATGTAAATATAATTTCTATTTTGTTTTTTACCACAATTGTGTTATGCTTATAAATATTTTCAATATTATATATAATACTATATTCATAAAAACTTGCGATAAAATACAAAAAAATATAAATAAAACAATAATACATTTGCTAAAGAAATAAAAATGTTTTGAGCATTTTAAAAAGCCAACTACATTTGTTTTGTCATAAGTACAGTGTAATGCATATTATATAAACTTTATGTTTTTGTCCTTGCAATAAGTTATTGGCTCCTCATGTCAGCTGTCATGATTTGAACTGCTTGTACCAGGAACTATTATCTTAAGCTCTCATGTTAAATGCACGGTTTACTGTCGTTAATTAATGCTAAGGCAGTTGATACCTAACAACTAGTGTTGTGTTGTATTGGCATTGCGAGGCAGTGTTCATAAACACCAATAACATCGTACTCGTACAACCCAATTTATGGTCTTTTTCTCACCTCGAGCACATAAATGTTGAAATTTTAACGAAAGTATTTTTTTTATGGAATTCAAAAAGTTACCATAAAGCTAAAAACTTATTTATTTTTTAAAACAAACAAGAGACCTAAGTGTTAAATCACAGGTCCTAGCGATTTCGTTGCGTTTAAGTGTCAACAATTTGTTTGACATGTGTCATGATTATTGCTCGTAAAGCAGATTATTTATGACTAAATATATTGAAATTTAAACGGCTTATGTTCACAGATGTTGACAAAAGAGGATAGAAAACGATAAGATTAAAAATTTATTGGCGTTCTTTTTCATACAAACATCATAAAATTAATAAATTGCTTATGAGTTTTTGTTTTATGTAAAATTGTTTTAATAGTGTTGCTATTATATGACTGCCTCGTTGGTCTATTGGCTACATGTAAGGCTGCGGACTATGAGAGTTAGGGAATAAAGAGTGCACATGTGTTTGTGCACACATTTGTGCGCTATAACATATCCTGCGCAGTTGGCTAATCTCAATTGAGATTAGGCGCAGTGTCCGAAATCAGTCTGGCGGACATTATATTATAAAAAATATTGACTTTAAATACAATCTAATTTTCTGAATGATCAATTATATTTTCGTTCGAGTAGTTTAGATTTAAAGACACTAAAAATAAAAAATAGTATTTTGTACATATTGGTAATCAGTAATCATTGTTATGTTCGTATAGAAAAAACGATTGTATTTAAGTTATTATTGTATTAGGATTTCTTGAATGGACTATATATATATATATATATTATTATAATTTAAGAGACAAACACTAATATTGCAACGCCTAAAAAAGTAAGCTATTATTATTAAAATAAACTATGGGAACGCATTTACTTAAATCGTCATTTATCTTGAATTTCACAGGAATCGCTACATTTCTTTGATTACAATATAAATTTGTCACCTTCACCTTCAACACAGACTTTTTTTAACATAATACCTACATAAATGTATTGCCTGAAGTCCGACAAAATCATATATATCTATGAATATGGTAAAATGAATACGAACAAAGTGTCTGACCCGGTAATATACTGAGTAATACTAAGCTTATATTTCTAGATTTCTAAGTCGTGAATTGCAGAGTTTCGACTAGTAGAGAACCATAAACCACGACCAAAACCACAACAAAGGGTTATTCAACGAACATCCATAAAGTTTTTATATAAATTTTAATGACCCTACAAACAATCGCTTGTCCTAGTATTTAAGTGAGAGGAAACTTCGTAATTAGGATCGGACGGTAAAATAACCATCAAACATGCTCAACATGACTGTGTCGCTGTTAAATCCGAAACAACTTTTATTTTTACACGTAAATACATTATTAGTTATTACAACAATAATCTTAAAGACTAAAGTCCTTTGCAGCGGCTTAAATTTTAAGAAGTCTTAGGTGGTTTATGCGTAAAATCCGCTTGCCTCATAAATTACGCTTTGTATGACAGAGCATGTTGTTGCGAGATTTTTTACGATCGAAAACATCGACAATATGATTAACTCAGTCATTTTTAAGGTCAGCAGGTGTTCCTGTTTCAGTCTATTACAATGAAATACTAACAAGGAATAATTAGCTTTAACTTAAACTATAATTAATAAAATTATATGAACGAACATTTATATTTACTTGTCATGGACATTATTTATCAGATATTTTTCTATTTATAAACTAAATTAGTTGTAATAAATCTAAAGATAAGTTGTCATCAATAATTTCATGTTTTTTATTTAATATACAACCATCAAACAATATGAAACTTTGTGATTATCATTGCTAATATTTAAAAATAAGCAGAGGCAAGATAATATTTAAAGATAAGAGAAGACGATATAATACGAATACGTATTCGGAGAAAATATCGGTGAAAATAGTCGGAATCCACTCACTTATCTTCAAGCGAAAGCAAGCCAAACAATAATTTATTTACTAAAAAATATATGGAAAATTTTTGAATGACATTATGTTCTGGCTAACTAATGCACTAATAGCCTGGCTTACGAATTGAACTTTAAGTCATAAAGCAAATCCACCGCCGTTGAACTCACGAAACCCAAAAATAAATAGAGACAAGACACATGAAATTAGCATGACTAAACTGATTGTCTTGCAGTGTAAATTTACGGTTTCCAAAGACTGATCGCTATCAGATTTGAAGTAAGTCGTGTTCAAGTGACACCTCTATTTATAGACTTGAATACGGCGACATAATTTGGAAATACCCAGAGAATATAAAACACGCCTTAATCGATAATCTTGCCAAAAATATACATTACAAGAAAAGCTTTTGTGCGCAACATATGGTATACGACATTGACAACGCACTCATATATGTACATACGGTATAAAAAGTATATACGCAAGGGCACGAATACAGACCGTGACATTGATCTCGCCGTTTCCAGGTATTCTTGTAACCACTTGTAACCATTCTTCACGGAGATGCCGCGCGCCTTTTAACCACGTATCTTATGGTTACGTGATATAATTTACAGTGTTAGGTACACTGTAAATTATATCTAATATATAATAAGACAAAATAATATTAACCAAAAAAAGATATACAGTTTAAATAGAAGAATTGTAAATTTTCTAAATTCACTATTTAATTAAGTCAATAATTTTAATAATATAAATGTTTTATACTGGTACTGCGATCTTCCAAGCAAATGCTACGATCAAAATAATTGTTCATTTAATTTTTATATTTAGGAAGCACATGTACTAATAGTTTTCTTGGCTTGGGCATGTATCGTATAAATTTTTTAAATAAACCAAAAATAGTAAGCTGTATTGTGGTATAGACTTACTATTTACGATTTAATTATGAAACTTAATGCATGTTAATTTTGAATCTAATAAAGTGTTAAGCTTGACAAACGATGACTCAACAATCAGCTGCGGTCCCATTCAAATACTTTAATTATGAAATGCACCGCGAAGATTTACGTCATTTGGCAAGAGTTATTCGCAACGTTGATCCTGGTTAGCACACCTACGGAATTTCAATATCGGCTTGTAGAGATTGACATTTCAATAACGATAAATGGAGGCGAGGGCGGACGACGACGGTCGGTACGCAGCTGGCTGGACACGTGCGATCGTCACGACGTCGGAGGACCTCACGACTGGACTATCACGATCTTAAAACATCCTGCGAGTGCGTTCATTAAAGTTACTTTCATAATAAATATGGCAAGATAACGCAATCGCTTAGGCTTGCAAGAGGTTTCTGGGGAAATAATATTGAATGCATCGTTAATTTATATAAATTGCTTTACATATCTGATCCCAGCGAATAACTTAAGAATATTGGTGAGATTATTTGCCTCAACAAAGAAATGCGATAAGATTCTCAAACTCAACTCAAGCTATCAATAAAACAAAAAAAGAATTAAAATTAATTTTGGTATGTGATTGAAGTGCTACAAATATTTTTTATACTGTGTAGATAGTATTATAGGTTAAACGAATAATACCAATGGTATGTGTATTGCTTATTCTACAAACAAAACATAACTTGATATTATTTAAGCACGAGTAGTTCCGGATCTGTTTGACTTTTTACATTCATCGACAGTAAATATAATCACATCGGTTTGATAAATTGCGCGCACGCAGGTCGGAGGTTGAATCCATGAGCACGCTGGGCGCGTTCGCCTTTATCAAATTGCAAATTCATTCCACCATCTGGCTCTGTCAAAACAAAAGTGGGCTTCGTTGTTACTATTCTGAATTCGGTTTTAATTATAATTCAAATGGGACTTACGAAATAACATACATAACGGTTTTGTATGATTAATAATCCAATCTTTACCATTCTTTATGTATTTTTCGTTAATTATTTTTATATTATTTGTAAGTTTTTTTTATATTATTTGTAAGTTCGTAACTACATAAAGAGCATAGTTTGTCATAATCTTCCTTGAAAGAAAAAAATAATAGTACATACAGATTCAGAAGCAGGGATGTTTACTAACAGAGAAATCGACACGCACTGCGCCTGCGACTCCTCAGGGCCGCACGTGGCCTGCCAGAGCCCTAACAGTAAGCAGAGCGACTATTTATGTTACGTGTCATGTGATGATGCTTTACAGCTACGACTTAATTCTTCAGTCAAGACAAGCCATATTTTGAAGATGTTAGTTATTTAAATGTCTCATTTAAGTATATTAACATTTCTTGGAATATACATTTATATTTGTTTTGTTTTTTACTATTTTTGTTCCAAAATCGCTAATATTTCTATTATTTTATAAAGATTTGTAGTTATTTATCCAAAACATCAAGAACAATCTTATTATTAGGTCCTTACATATGAAATTGGCGTTTTGTTAGGGAAGAATATAAAGTCAACTTTTTTTATTAAAATATATTTAATTAATTAAAGTATGCACCATTGTTATCTATGCACTTTTGCCATCTCATAGGTAGTTCACTGATTCCTTTACTAAAAAAACAATGGGGACGAGAATCAAAAACTCATTGAAGGCGGTTTGGACTGTCGTATCGGAGTTGAATTTTTTTTCCTTGTAAGAAATTGTCCAAATTCCGGAAAAAATGATAATCTGTTGGAACAAGGTCCGCTGGATGTCGCAGACATTCCAATTGTAGCTCATCTAACTTAGTGGGTTTTTGTTGTGCAGTGTGTGGTCTTGCGTTGTCGTGAAGCAGCAGTGGCCTAGAGCGATTGACCAATCTCGGTTGTTTAGCAGCTAGTTCTTTCTTCATGGATTGCAGTTGCTGACAATAGATATCTGCCGTAATCATTTGGCCAGATTTTAGAAAGCTGTAGTGAGCGACACTGGCGCTAGTCCACCAAACACTGACAAGTAACTTTTCAATTCAATTTTCATTTCAATTTTCGTTTAGGGCAGGATTTGGCTGGGTCTCCAGGGTTCAACCATTGTGACGAGCGCTTCCGATTATCGTACAGTATCCACTTCTCATCACAAGTAATGATTCGATTTATTGATTGATGATTTTAAAATCCCTTCATTATTGTGTCGGTTAAGCAAAGTAACACAGCAGTCGACGCGTGTTTGCAAGCTCGATTTACTCAATTCATGGGGTACCCATTGTTCAAGATTTTTTACTTTCCCGATTTGCTTCAAGTGGATTAATACAGTTTTATCACTTACCCTGAAGCCTGCAGCTATCTCTGAAGTGCTTTGTGATAGATCCGCTTCCACAATAGCCTTTAATACTTCATTTTCCACTTTGGTCTCCGAAGTCCACGGGGTTGGTTCTGAAGGTCGAAATTTCCAAAACGAAAACGTTGAAACAAATGAATGACTATTTTCAAGACTCAAATGTACCAGCTGAATGAATTTATAAATTTGAATTTGGAATTCTTAACCAAAGAGGAGATATTTCAGATCAATGTGGTCAGTACGACAAAACGCTAATTTCATATGTAAGGACCTAATATTTTTAAGTTAACTGAGCAAGCGACTGATGTCATTATTAAAAAAACTACTATTCTTTCGTATAACACACATAAAAAACTTTTATTAAAAAAATAAACTTCTTTTTTCCCTTCATTATTATTAAAAATCTTAATAAAAACATGCAATGTCTTCAGTTTTTTTAACGAAAACTATGAACTAATGTATTATCTAATCTAGACGCTTTTCTTTCATACGTAAAATGTTTTTATTTTTATGTTAAATGTAAGTGTTTTGAAAAGAAGTACAGTATAATTGAGTACAGGTTCATGTTTTTCAATTCATTTTTATATGTAAGTAGATATATCTTTTATGAATGAGCAAAAAAACCTGTCATTTACAAAAAAAAAACACTAAGAAGGAGGAAAAAATACATATATTCAGCTCATTTTTCCAACGCACGAAAACATTCGCAGTTATATTTCAATGATCATTCAAGTATTTCGCGGACCGAAACTCGTATCCGGAAACACGTGTCTTGTTTTACATACGCCGACAACAATAGAATGAGGGATCGCTGGTCATTTGGCATGCGTTACGTCATTGCTTCTGATGAAACTCGATGTCGATTGGCAATCAGTCGGATTATAATACTGTTGTTATTTCGAGTTTTCTTCGCAGTTACATTTTACAATTTCTGTCAATTATATGAACTCGCAAAATGTTTATGGATGTTATGTTAGATTTTCAAAATCAATAGATGTGTGTGTTTATAATAATAATAATATATCTTTATTCATAATAGAGTTTGAACATACTTATTAATTATTACAATATGGTTTGTACAATTTAATTTAATTCCAATCCAAGTTATACAATAATCTGTATCGTATATATATAATCCGTATTGTATACCTATGTATAATTTTAAAAAAATTGAAGTTGTTTCATAAACATGTTTACATTTACATTTACAATCAATATTGCCTTAATAAAATATAAGAAACTACTTGAAAAACGTTCGAATATCGTGTAATAGTTACAAAATATGAGTACATAAAAAATAAAATAAATTAAATGCCAACCAAGGTCACTAAAACAAATAAAAACTCAAAGCCAAAATGAGATTGAATGGCTGATGTCACACCTAAGCATGGTAGACACATAGGTAGGTAAGTATATAATTTGTGTTTCTGATTTATATTGTGCTCAGCGGTGATCACTACTCCACATTGAAGCAATGAGGTCGAATAAACTCCAAAACTTATTAACTATGAATGTCCCAAAGTCATTTCTAATTACATGTTAGATTCTAATAAGTTTCTAATATACACTTGATGAATGCTTTTAAAGAAAACAAGGATCGCTGATATTAAGCAACTAATCATTTTAAAATCCGCTACATTAGGAAGTAACACAAGAATAATATTAATGTGTAAATATGTTCTTTTTTTATTTATCTATGACCAAAAAAATCATATTATTAGCAAAACAAATCATATATTATTTTATAAAATTGTAATGAAGCTATGTTTGTATATAAAATATCAGAAGCTAATGTTGACAAATGATAGTTTTTTTACTAGTGATTCCGTAATTCTGTGCAATCAAATGTCTAATGTCAAGTATCTCCACAACGGCCACGTCGTCGGTTACTTCAAAGCGACGCTATCATGATGTCACGACATTGTCTCTTAGCTTCATCGAGCGTGTTCTATCGCAATTCGACCCTCGTCGCGCATTCGTCTACTCAACGTGACGGAGATCGCAAAGATAACCATATGGTAGTCAAATCTCACAAGCAAGTGATTGTTATTCCATCTTATTCTCACTTAATAACGTTGGTAAAATAATCTTAATTATATCAAACGTTTTCCACGAAACCAAATTTGTTAACTAAATATAAAAAAATTGATTTTTAATGTTCTAATTTTAATTTCTATATCTTAACAGGGTAATGGTCCCGTCAACAAGTCTTGTTATGGGCAATGACAATCAAAGAGTAACTTTATTAAACAGATCGTTAGTACATCGGGAGTGCCAATACACGTGGTAGCAATCTGCGTAGCACGTGGCAGGGTGGCTGGCGCTGGAGCTGAATGGAAGCCCTGTGTAGAACCAACATTTGATACACACATGCTCTGCTTATCTTAGCACATGGCCGTAAGCACATGAGTGCAGTTTTGCAGCTTATACACCCAATTCGACTTTACATACCTATAAGTTTTATTGCTTAAACTTATCACGATTAAAACATTAATTAATTGATATCGTTAAAAATATGATTTATCGTACTAATTTGCTTGTTCATTCGCCTGCAATTTAGTTGAGTTATAATCAATAATATATTAATTGTAACTTTAGTTATATATATTATACCTTGATCGTACTTATAACTAATATATACATTTAGTGAAAACTAAGATACAAATAGATACTTAATTAGCCAAGGGCATCTTTATCGTCATAGAAGGTAATAATTTCAACAGTTGAGCAACTGTTTACTTGAAATTTGAAGCGTTTCTTACTAGACATACTTTAGACGAGTGATATATATTATTCAAAGACAAACATTCCATCGATACTTATCAACATACGCGAATGGAGTCCTAGCAGTACATACGTTACGATTATAATATTTAATATTCACAACTCATTATGCTAGTACTTAACATTGCAAGATATCCTCATATTCAAACAGGGCACGCTTTGGTACCGTCCGCCGGATATACTCGTAACATCACATACGATATTTTTAGCAGGAGGCTCTAGACAAATGATGGACATTCATATTCGTAGCATACTAATGTAGCAGTAATGTATTAAACAGTATTACTAACCTGTCATTGCAAATAAATCATTTAATGTTCTAGCACTGCGCAGTTGAATATAATGCGTTTGATTAAAATATAGTGCTTGATTTTTTATTTTTATAAAATTGTTGCAAGGAATCAAAATAATTATAGCTGTAAGACAGTTTGCTGTTCGGTAGAATAAAAATGTGTTTCAAATAGACTCATCATACCGAAATTGTTTTACCGCCCACGCTACTTTTTTAATACACTTAATTTACCAAACATGTCGTAACTTACGTGAATGTCTCTTTAGTCGACAGAATTAGGCATTCGTAGTACCTAGGTTATGTACTAAAATGAATAAAAAAACATATGATCCGCTTTTATTGTATTTAATATATTTTTTCATTAAATTTTCACAATACTTAGAAGTATATAAAATTTTAATCTTGTAAAGATTTTATTAAAAATGTATATCATTAACATTTTTACATCCGGGTCTGTACCAGCAACAAAACAATTTCCCTCTCGAACAAAACAACTTTAAATGTATTCGTAACGAATTGTCGCCTCATTCGTATTCTAAAACAGTACAGCAGCAACGATATTTCTGGAACAGTTCATTGATGAGACCGACATCTGCAAAGCAGATTCAATGCGTTTGCCCAAAATCCTGCAATCCAGATGGACGTGAGAACTTATAAAAATTTAGAATACATTTTAAAAGTCAATTTAAAACACCTTGGAATTTTCTCGAAAGGTCTACAGAATTGTTTTTAAGAAATCCGTCTTTAAGGGTTTTTATTACTGACCTATAAAAATTTACTTACAGAATATGAGAATTTTGACTATTAAGTCACTTTTAAGTTTACTCAGGACTTAAAAAACAGGTAAAATTATTTTTAAATAATTGATTTTAAATAATCGGTTAAAGATTTACGTACACAATATGTTTTTAATGAAAAAAGACACTCAAAGCGAACACAAATAAATCTATAGTTATTTATTCCTTAGATTTTCGTTTTCATAATAATATTTCGAACAACAGTCCTGACCTCGGTGGACCCGTGAAAACGAACTTTGGAAACAGTTCAATACTTTTATTTGATTTTTTTTCAAAGCGATTAATGCTGTAATTTTAAATTATTTATATAATTATTCTAAATTTTCAATTTTTTATTATAATGAACACATGTTACATATGTACATATACATAATAGATTTACCTGGACAGTTATCGTGTCATAGCGAAGATACACGTGCACGCAGCTGCGTCTACGAGATGAACACGTGTGACGATTGCGTGCCTAAATATATGCGCTTTTGTTATACGGGAATTCTCAAGATTCTCACATTTTATTGTAATAAAAACCGTGCTTTTTGTATAAATATAGTTATTTACTGTTTACACATAGTCTTTTATTTCAATTTTAAAAATAATTTCAAAGTAATTTAGCTGGATTGATCCTGCGGCTATGGGTGTATCGCGCAAGGTTTATTTCAACATTTTTGTATCGGTGCAATTGTCTGAAGCGGTTATGCCCCAATCTGTATATCAGTTAGATTACAAAATTAGCATCAAAATCTATCATTAATTATTTTTAAAAATATTCATTTTTTATGCAATTCGGTCAATGATTTTTTTACATTCGTTAAATTACATGACATTTTTTAAGGCCAAAACATTTTTTTAATTTTTATCCTGTTCTTAGAATTCATTACTAGTTTTAATTTCTATATAATTTACAATATCTCATCGCAATGAGTAGAAATTAAAACGCATATGTTTCAATCGTGCAACAATCGTGTATTTCGACATACCATGTAATATTGATATTCTTAGTAAAGTGAGACAGTGAAACTATAGCGGAACGTATGGAAAGCCCCGCGATCGCTCGAGTGGACGCAGATTATTCAACAGGAGGTGATAGCGTATCGGTGCGAAATCTCTCATTACGCAGATAGCTACCGGCCTACTCAACGCACATCTGTCACCATTGTACGCGTATCTATATCTAATATTGTAAAGCACCATAAATAAAGGCATATATTAAAAGCTTTATATTTTGTACAAAAAATAGTACTTAATACAATTTCTATTACTCAACCCTATATATCATTTACATTTTTCTTTATAATTAATTTACAAGGAACAGTTTTCTATAGCATAAAATAGAAATAAAATTGTTAACAATATTAAATTAATAGAATAAATAAAAATTAGAATCGTTGACGTTCCGAAAATGGAAATCGAATACGAAAAACATAGGTTAACGTATTTGTAACAAGAGGTCTCTACCAGAATGAATACTATAATTGAAGATAATTAACTGAAGATGCAATTTACGAAGGTGCTTTAATTAAATATGTAATTTTGTTTGTTAAATGTTTTATAAGAGCTTATTCTACTTAATTTTTTTTGTAACTTTAACTGATTAGTTTGTCTAGACTCTAGTGGCTAGCTTACACGGCCGCAGAAGCTGAGGTCCGGGCCTTAAAGAAGTGCCAGTGTAAGACGGTGTTAGCAAGTTGAACTAGAATCAAAAGTCTTGTGCCTGATCTCTCACCGATCATGATTGATGGCCGTCTAATCGGATTATGAAAGTGTGGAAATGGAAAGTGCACTTGTGTTTGCATACACACTTTATTTTAATATGTCATGCACAGTTGCCTTGTATCCGCCGTAATCAAAATTCGGTTAATTGGCTTCATATTAATTTATAGAAAAAATCTATATTTATTACTTACAATTTGAGCTTTTAATCAATAGAACAAATGTCAGCGCCCTTTTTTCGCTTTTGGAAGGAACATAATGATCAAGTTCAAAGACAGATATGAACTAATCATATAGCCTTTTTTTAACAAATTCGTAGCGCTGTCAAAACCACAAACTGCTACGATATTGACAGACGCGATCTTTAATATTTCATATGGCACAATCTCAATTAATGTGATATATCACATGAATGATTCCATTAGAACTCCTTAGCCATAACGGAAGCTCAAAATTGACGTTCGTGTATACAAGATTATAAAATAACAATGACGTATTATTATATAGTAATAAAAAGTGACACTATAAACATACTCTTTGTAGATTAGAAATATAGGGTTTTACCTATAAATGTTGTTTGGGAAATCATTAATTAGAGAATGCGGCGTCTTCCTTTTTTGAATTTAAATCAATGAAAGAAAGAAATCAGAGCTTACCTAAACATACATAAGTGAAGGCAATATACCAAAAGTGAAATTAATGTTTAAAAATATAAAAGGAAAATAAATTATTTATGATAACATTATGGTGATTACAGAAACACCTGTTATGTATGACTAATTGTACTAGATGTACCTAATTGCGACGCTCCGATAAGCCTAAGTGCACACATCTGATTGGATCTGAAGTATTTACGCTAAATCAGATAACACTGATATCTCGGCTATACCACCGCTGTATCAGTCATAGAATAATTAATCAACAACTTTTACTGTACATCAATATTTAAAAAATATAGACAATAATTATGCCAATGCGATTGATACTTGTTAGATTAATTAATAATTACGTATGATATCATTGTAATTTTTTACCTATTCTTCGTCATGTTTACGATTAATTTTGTTTATATAAATAGTTACCTACTGCTATTTTCTTTTAAAATAAGTTTATTGTCTGAGAAATAATTATTGTAAAAAATTTTTTTTTCCCTTATGCACTTATTTTGTTCTGTTAATTAAACATAATTAACTTCTTTGACCTATAGCAACACCAGCATTCATTATTGTTATTCCTAAAAAATTTATAATAAGAACATCAAAAGTATGATTCACGCTCGTGCATACATTAATCAATGGTCAAAAACAGATTTTTGCAGCAAATCATTAACTTAACGTGTCGTATGATAATTGGATTTATTTTAATTGATTATACATATGTATTCCACATTAATCTATTGCTCTACATATCATGGCTACGTTGGTTTGAGACAAGAATGCTAGCAATACACCCTTGGACTGAAAACTTGTTGCGCTTTGGCAATTCTCTTGTTACCATCAGTGGTAATAACCCTAAAAGTCATAAAGATATTGTTATATTGTATTGTATTGTTCTCGCAGTTATCAGTAGCAGGCGCATGTGCAGCTACCGCTTGATAACAACGGAGCAATCTGCCGCACAGATTTACCAGCAACTGTTCTGTTTCCTCACACGTGCACCGGTGCGAACAGATTGCGACGCACATGGCGTAGATAACGACTCGTTTTATGAAATGTTTTACAACTAGCTCATTGCTTTCTAAAGAAAGGTGATCGCCAAATGTGGCCAGTGTATCGTTTCCGCCAAAGCGAACAATAATCGTAAAACAGTAAAACAGTAATAACAACGCCTTATTGTATTTCCTTCTTCTGAAATTAAAACACATGTGCGCTTTGGCGTAAATAGCTCGGAACCATTGTTTTTAAACGATTATTAATTATACTTTTACTGACAAAAAATAACACGTTAACAACACATAGGTACAATATGATTTACGACATTCTTTCTTAAGGATTAATGTTTTTTAAATGTAATAAAACTCTATATATCAGGACTGTTTAAATATGTAAATGAACGAGTATAGATTACTCATATCATAACGCCCTCCAGATCGATTCACGGCAGCCATTCTTAAGAGAGATTAGCCAAGTAGTAGATTAGCCAAGCCATATAGTGCACAAGTGTGTGCGCAAACACTCTATTCCCTAACTCTCATAATCCGAGGGGACGGCAATCCGACAAGACCGGTAAGAATTCAGGCGCAAGACCAACGGCTTTCATGACAGAAAAACTCAATAACTTTATTATTGACCTGACCTGGGATTTGAACCCAGGACCTCCGGGTCTGTGACCTTACATGTCAATAGACCAAAGAGGCAGTCAGAACATAAAATATTCTACCGCCAAATGAAAATACTTAGTATTGTCATGTTCCGTTTTGAAGAGTGAGTGAGCTAGTGTAACTCCAGGCAAAAGCGACATAACATCCCAAGTTTGGTTTCGCATTTGCGGTGTTAGGGATGGTGGTGACCGCATACCATGGTGGCCCAATTCCCAGCCTGCCTGCCAAGAAAGGTAGTCGCTACAAAATGGATGAGGAGGAGATTATAATAAAGAATGCAGAGTAGTTTTAAGTATACACTTCGTTTTTTTAAAAATGTACCTAAAACCTATAAAATATCTGGAATACATGTGAAATTTTCCCATTACTTGTAAAAATCGTTACAAGTCTATGAAGTAACGTTGTTTTAAATCTATGTCATACTCATTCGAGGTATCTATAACTTGTTTCATTTTCCGCCCGCGGCTTCGCCCTCGTTTGAGGATGGGGAAGGTGTTAGTATATGTATGTGTATGTACACAATTTCATAATGATCGGTTAAATAGTTAAAACGTGAAAGCATAACATATAAACAAACTCACTTTCGCATTTATAATATTACAATGGATATCGGAATAAAACAAGTACAAGCTAGATATTGGTAGACATATATACATATATATAATGTAGGACACGATGTATAAATAATATATATTTAATAAGTAAATTAATTGTATCAAAAATAACAATTCTTATACTTTCATTTTCAAATAAAAATAATAAATAACGATACTAATTTGAAGAACAGCGTACGTTTTTCTGCATTCTATTTTATAATCTTTTCTTTTTTTTATACTTAAATTTAATTTAAGCTATAATTGCTAGCAAAAGTAATTGTTGTAGGAGTTTGACTATAAAATCTCTTTCTATAGAATAGAAAACAAAAATGTAGTGAAACCAAAAAGTTAGAATTATTATGAAACTAAACATTCAAAGTTTATAAACACAAATGATTCCACTGTTGTAAAACCAATAAAGTGCTATAATTTAATTAAAATAATTGTATTATAATTAAAATAATAGTAAACATCTACTTTTATTCCGGTAAATAAAAGGGAAAAAATTTTGCTAGCGTCGTATTACTAACGTACCACGTACGTAAGTATTTACATATGATTATTATCAAGATGAATTATATTAAACATAGTAGAGCAGTATTACATAAAGATGATTAGAGAAGAGCCCTGGAGCAAAGGCCATTTGTCATTTGTCTCGTTAATAACTGATAGCAGCGTGATGTACAACCTCTATATATTAGATATCTATTCCGCCTACTACGATGGTAATCAATTAAGGTGCGTTTAAACAATTTTGTATACGCATTTTTTAATCTGTGAAAACATTTCATCTGTTTATCAATAAATCTTTCACAGTGCTTTCTATAACTAGGTATATTTAAATGTATACTTTCTAACAAGATATATGATTTTACTTATATTTTATTAATTATTGAAATCATCAGAGGGATGTATATTTATGTTTTGTTAGTAGGTGATATACACACACACAAAAACTGTGTAAGTGTGTGTGTTATGTAGTGTTTTCATTACTATTTCTTATATGCTACATGTCTTAAGTGTAAGTTATCATAATTTCATCAATTTATTCCGTGTTGTGCCCTATATTCAATTCAGTTATTTTTTTTTCAATCCTTCATAAAAAATGCAAATTGTTGTTTCTGTGTTGTTTTTTGTTTTCTGGTGCATTAAACTATTAATTAAATTATCAGTTTCAAGTGTGCACAGAAACAAACTCCTCACTCCCAGCGTGAACAAAGTTTGCTCATATAATGTTTACTATACTTTGTACATATTGATTTTATGTGCCAGATAAAGTGTCAATTATTCTGTGCCAGATTTAACATACAAAACATACAAAAAGTCTATCCTAAAATATTTTATTCTCTCGTTCTCTCTTTCAATACTTAAAAATGAGACGCAGATAAATGTCAGTTCTCAATTGAACTCTACACAGGATTAGCGTCGGAAGTAACAAAACGGTCATCTCCCTAATCAAGTGTCCAGACAAACATTACACGGTATTACACCGACCGGTTTTGTGGTATAACGCTTCATATTAAATTATGCAAGTAATAAAATCTTCGCAACAAAGTCACCCTTCCTCAGTGAGCCATTTTTCAAAACATTCTCGCGTCATTTCTCATTGCGTCAATCAAGAGTCATTTGACGATTTAGTTCAGGGCTATCACAATTGCTACTTTTTAATGGTAGAAACTTCTATATTAAAAAGAATTTAGCTTTTTAAAATATTTTCACTTCTTACATTAATATTCTGCTTAAACACGACCAGTTCTTTGTAAATATATACATCCTATAAATTATATAATCTCGGATCCGGTTTCTAAAAGTTATTAAGTTTTGTCAGGAAATTGTCAGTAACAGCCCAGAGTTGGGCAAATGATAATGTTACCCTCCCATACTTTGGAAAGCACATCCTACTTCTGATCTCTCTGAAATCGTCTCGGATTACGAAACGCACTATGATTATTTCTATATTTGCGCAGACTTTTTCAGGATGATATCTTTTGCGCAGTTCGGCAGTCTCCAACATGAATAGCCTTCGTAGTGATAATCAGAAGGTTATCATACATACAAAATTTGTTTGTGTATTATTATAAACGATATGTATAATATATCACAAGAAAATATTTCTTAAAATAACCATCCTTGATAAGGATTGTCTCATGAACTGTTAACCAGAGTTTGATCCAATGAATATTTTTATTGATGCTTCCATTACGTTACAGAGGGATGACGTACAACGTAGCGACCTGAATATCAATTCACTACACTACACCTTTAACTTCGACTTTATTTTAAAGTCGTAAAGTTCATTTTTTGTTCAATACAGACAATTTAATGAAAATTGAATCCTCAATAGTTAGAAATAAAACTTAAATTCTAAAATATAACGCAAGGAATGAAACGTAAGACGAGTCATCAAAATAATGTAGCTAACAAGGAGATCTGCGGGACGATAAGTTCCTTTCTTGTCCGTTTCTTATGCAAATATTGACACAATGTTGCAATCATTAATCAGTCCAAATGTCAGGGGAAAGACCTGAATGTGTCCAGATGTGAAATGCTCACGTGCGCCCATACATCTGACCTACCTACAGTATCAAGTATCAATCAGAATAATTTATGAACATATTCTATACCTTGTTTGATACAAAACGAATGATACGATACGATCTCCTAACCGCTATTGTTGTCTTATTAAATTAAACATATTATTAAGTTAACAGAATTTAGTATATATTTGTAAGAAATAATTGATCCTAATTAAAAAAAAAAGATGATGGAAATCATGTAGGAAACGGGAATTTAATTAATTGTAAACTACTAGCTGTACCCTGCAACTAAGCTTTTAAGTTATATTTACATTTACAATCTTAGTTTAATATCTAAGTGGTCATTTTAAAAAAGAAAATGCAGATAAAAGAGAATCCATAACTCAATAATATGCATCAACGTGGGAATCCTTAAGTCCTTACTTCTTATCAGCTTCGAATAATATAAAAATAACATTTGCAGTGCACCTGTACCCGAAAATTATCCTCGGTGCTTCTACCAATGAGTCAAAATATTTACGAAGAGGCGAGAAGTGATAAAAAACCAACACATATGTTATGCAGATTTGTGAAAGCGATTATCAATAAAAGAAACTTTACAAATCTGTTATTTTAAAAGGAAGATATTCTGTAGTCATTTGATTTTCGGAAGTCTCAGTTCTGAATGATCTCCACTTTTCAAGTTCTCCAGAAATAAATTGTATGTGCATCTTAATTTACTTTGTCTTGAATGTCTTGTAGACAACTAATGATTATGTCTAGTCCAAACTAATATGAAATTAACTGGATTTACTGTTTTTTTTATTATAATAAGCCGATTAAAAACTTTAACTGTAACGATAAAAACTTGGATATGATATATTATTATTATTTTAAAAGATTTATCATTTTGATATATTAAGAGATAATAAATGTGTCTTACTGTGCACATTTCCCTACATGGCCTATCGTGTAAGTTCTAATATATTTATGTTATTATTTGAAAGAAATGATCTTGTTCTTTCTTTATTTTTTGGTCATAAGTCTATTTATTATGTATTCTTATTTATTAAATTATTTTATGGTATTTCTAAACGAATGAGAAGTATTTTATTAAAAAACGAAATATTGGGAAGAGAGTACCAGCAATAGGGCGGCCCGCCCTTGCCAAATGTGCGCGCGCAGCCCGATATAGCGAACAATCGTCACAACGCCCGCCTTGTATAGCTTTACCCCATGTGCCACACATGTGAATGTTTTATTTCAGACTATATACCATATGCCGTACTAAGTTTATAATTATCACTCAATATATTTTGTACCTTCTCAGAGTTATAATAGTTTCGAAGAAATAATCATAGTACTACATTGACAGTTTTAATAATACTTCTGATTCAAATTCTAATAATACTATATGGGTGATGGGAGAAGGAGATCTCGTGATTATTAGTAAACTACGTAAAACCATTGAAAAGTTGTTAATATTTTACTCTTATGAAGAAGAGAGCTGTTAATTTTAAGACAAACATAGGCTTTGTATTATACTAAAACTTTACTGGTGGTAGGGCTTTGTGCAAGCTCGTCTGGGTAGGTACCACCCACTCATCAGATATTCTACCGCAAAACAGCAATACTTGATATTGTTGTGTTCCGGTTTGAAGGGTGAGTGAGCCAGTGTAATTACAGGCACAAGGGACATAAAATCTTAGTTCCCAAGGTTGGTGGCGCATTGGCTATAAGCGATGGTTGACATTTCTTAGATTGCCAATGTCTAAGGGCGTTTGGTGACCACTTACCATCAGGTGGCCCATATGCTCGTCCACCTTCCTATTCTATAAAAAAAAAAAAAAACTAAACGTAAATGTCTGCATATATGTCATCTCTAAAAAGTAAGGGACGTCATATACCCATTTTTATTAAGTGATCTTAGTTACAAGTTTCCAGCTACATAGTAATTCGATATATGAAATATTTTCCGTAAATTAAATTACCAAATTATAAAGTAGCAATTGATGTTTCACAGAAATGAAAACAGGTTTATGAAATATAATAGGAAAAAAAATCTTAGGTGTGCAGTTTGATGTATAATTTATGTAACACGAGTAGAAAGATCGGTCCGTTAAAATTATAATAATTTTTGTTTAGACTATTATTTATTAATTTGCTGACTTCACGTGGAGTCAATTTTCGCGGAAGTCTGAGATATTTAAACAAAGATATATATCGATATATATCCTTAAATCCTTTGTACATTTTGTATTTTGATTAATCTTTTATGTATATTATTATGTTACATAATTAAATGAATACCTTTTAATTTTTTTTATGTTGTTGTGTATTTTAGTACCTTGCTTTATTTACTTAGTGTTAATGTCTTATCGCAAACGTCATGTGTTTAATTTCGGGCGATTTGTAGGCGTTCTTTATAACATCGCGTAAGATGTGATATATTTTAAGGTCTAAGGGTTTTTTTTTCTTAATAATTGCTTTTTTTTTTTAATCTTATATATATCATATATCCTTTCCAAATTCAACTGATGAGCAGTCAGAACAAATGTCAACTGCGCGAAGCAGAAAAACTATCAAAATCTGCTCTACTTCTATTTCTTTATAAAAGTATGATTTGTCAATTAAGTCAGCTATATTTCTTTTCTTAATAAACCTATTTTTAGAAATAAAGATTTTCCGTACAGTACAGTAACAGCCTGTGAATGTTCCACTGCTGAGCTAAAGCCTCCTCTCTGACTCTTAACCGATGATCGTAGGCTCAAACCCGGGCAAGCACCACTGAATTTTCATGTGCTTAAAGATTTTCATTAAATTATGAATGTTTTTAAAAAAAAATAGTTTTATGCCGGTTATGTTTGAAATATTTTTAAATGGGATTTAAAACGTTACTTCAACTAAAAATATAATATATCTTTGCATTTTATCTGAATGGCAATAAAATCAATCAATTAATTTATGAAGTTGCGCCTTTGTATGAATGTCTTACGAGTCTTCTTCATTTTAAGGCGTTAATAACGATCTATAAAACACCCATATTTGTAATACAAGAGCATTTGTCTATAGCAGCAATCCGCGGTAATAAAAATGTTAGTGTTAGGGTGTTTGCATACGCAGCTGTCGCAGCTGGCAGTAGCCCGATGTGAAAAGCTGCGCGCACAGATTCACAGACCTTAGTAGCTCTATGGGGGAACTGGCACCTTGCTAGCCAATGCGATGGTTTCCATAATTTTCATTTTTTTAATATTATAATTATTAATTTTCTCCATTTCAAAGTTTAAATAACATCAGTTACTTTTGCCAGTAATAGTTTTAATAACATATATAACTGTCAAATATAATGACTTCTTTTAATTAGTTTAAGTGACTTATTACTTCAAACTAATGGCGGTTACTCGTTAAAAGTTGTAATGTAATAAAAATAAAACACTCAATACACCAGCATACCACAAAACATACACAAATACATCATAGCTGAACAAGAACACAATAGTCAACAAACTAAAACTCTAAACAGATGCTTTAGCCCCAGCCCAGCAGCAGAGAGGAAAAAAGCGCACAAACATAACCAATAACGGCGTCAACTCGATAACAATACGTCCGTATCGCATCATCTACAATTAGGGCCACGAATAATTGAAGCCAAAGGTTTAAGGGCGTTCCTTTCACCAAAAAACCAACATTCATAAAACCCTCATAAGTTTAAAGTGAATCAAGATATCGGTCCCCGCATTACAACACCTGGCTTTCACCCCGACTCGGCCCTATTTTGTATTCAACTTAAGAACTACTCAAAATATTAATAATGCTTTTCATAGCTCATTGGTTTCGCGGATTGCGAATATATTGTTAACATCGCCATTATTATTTGGTATTATTTAGTATTATTGTACACGTAACTAAAACTGCTAAATTCCAAATGCGATATAAACATTCGTAGGAAGAAATACAAATGTACTTCTAGTAGTTTCTGGGTAAGTATGGGGTAAGAAGGCAGTAATCGTTAGACTGATCTGCAATGAGACTGAATTAATTAATAAATTAAACTTTACTTTCCTAAATAAATAAAGAACTAATTCCCAAATAAATTGTTCGCATTAATACTATTCAAGTAAAAATAAGCGCATACATTATGGACAGTTAATCTTTAATTTTATATTAATAAAATATATAAGCACTCCTGCTATGTTAATAAATGAATTTAGCTTTTTTGAAGCTATCGAAGCATAGATGATGTAATGATACTTTTTTATTTAATTTGAATGCCACGAAAAAATTACAATATTAAGGCATATTTTAAAGGATTAAGCTCGCGAATAGTTGACTTTTTCTGCCAGCTTCATAATCTTGCGTGTGTAGCACTCATGATAATAACTATGTCCATCTTACGTCATCATATAACAATGAATCATTTCAACTGAACCCCAATCTGATACCTCTTTACGAATCATAATCCAATGTCCATTCATGCTGACAACGAATGAGCAAAACGAATCCGTCTAATGGTCCTATAGTTCCTTTATCAGAGCCGAGTTAAGTGCCTTTACAATGAAAGCAGCTCCCACGCGTGTCACAACACCCCAAACACCACATTCTCCAAAATATCAAGGCCTCTCACAAATGCAATGACGTCTATTTCGCAATTAAAAAAGTTTTCGATATAAATAATCAGAGGTCTTTGTAATATGGTCGGTCGTTACCGGGGTTACATACCCCGATTGTAATGATTCAATCCGCGTCGTTCTCCGCCATTCATTATTGTAACGATTGTGGGAAAATAAGCGAAGTTTTATAATAAATCTGTGGGAGTTTTATTTTGCTAACGCAATACGATCGCTTTGTCTGAATTCATGTGCAAAATGTTTTAATAAACAAGTTCAATAAATAAAAACAAATACATGTGTATGTCGTTTAATAATAAAAATGAAAACATATATTTCACCCGCGTAGATTTTTATTTCTTACTGACACTTTTTATAAAATATATTGAAAGGTATATATTTCACGAAATAAAATTAAAATATTTACTTACTTAGGCCTTCTATTATAAACATAATTTTTAAAATCACTTTATATGGAATAAAAAAACATTTTTTTACTTAAGAATTATTTACATTAACAACTTATATATACTTATACATACATACAAGTTAATGAAAAAATTGATTGAATGAATGAAACCACTAATTAATTAGTTATTCTTTGCATCTTTCTAATCAACTTAGATTTCCTTTGTCAATTATCTTTCTTTAAATAACTGTTCTAGTAAACAAACTTTTTTCGTAAAAAATACATAGAATATATATACAATGCTAGAGAAAGTCGTTTTCTAAACTTATATTTTTAAAACAATTAAAATACCAATTGGTTATATAATATCAATTATTACCCAACGATTGTATTACTTTCATTCGACACATACATATTTCCTCTAGATGTTTTACTGCCCTCGGACCTCGACAATAAAGGTTCGAGCATAAGATAGATTAGACACACGAATTAAGCATCACAACTCCGGATTGAACTCGTAATTATGTTAGGATCTTTCGTGTATCTATCCATTATCATATATTAATCATATCCTTATTCAACCGTATTATCTATATAAAATAATTTTTATTTTACTACTAACTAATATTATAATAAAATACCTAATGTAAAAGCATCTAAAATTCACCCTTGTCCATATAAAAAGAAAACATTAAAGCAGTCGCGTGACCGCCACGTGGTATCCCCCACCACGCTACATTCATTACGCGATTGCTGGGTATTTGTTCATTGCACGCGCACACGAACGAACGTCTGCATTATTAAATGCCTTTTACGCTTATTGCGAATTAAACCCCTCCGCCTACATTGTAAGCATGTTATTAATCCTAGTCAGGGCTATCAAATGGTAATATCAAATTATTAAAACCATTAATCTATTGTATGTCAAAAGTGTTCGTTTAAAATTTTTATTTTGTATCTGTAACTTGTTGTTTCAATTAGATACAAACATGTTATTTGTTAATACATTTTCAACTAACTACTAAAAGAATATTTCCTTCTACATTAGCTGTCAGTATAAATCAGCTCAGCAGTGTTTAGTTACTCTCAAATAAATTTAGTATTTTTCATATAATATGCAGCGAAAGCACTTATATACTCGTAGATCTAAAAAATACTTTGTTTCGTATCAATAATATTTAAAATTAAAAAACATAATAAATCCTTAAAAATATTACATAGATATGCGATAGTTTATTTATTGGTTAGTTCTTCTTTAACGCAGTAACGATGTAACTGATCGACTTTAATATACAAGTTTTTGTATATGGCTCAAATCTATGGAATGAATTTTAAACTACCTTCACTCAATCGATTGAGCTGAAATTCAGCACACAATTTTGGAACTGTTAAAAATAACGAATGTGTAATCTGCAGTAGTTTATGTTTGTTCTTTGAAATTATTCTCAAGCTATGATAAAAAAAATCACACTGATGATTGAATAAAAGGTTACCCCGGTGAGATGCGCGTGCGCAGACGGTCGGTCCACTATAATTATCCCGACGACCTGTGACCTAAGCCGCTTCCCACGCCGCAGAACATTTGATTCACACGAGAACATGACCATTCCCATCAGAACATATATATTTTACCTGGAGGAGTAATGTTCAGATAGTATGTGTCTATAATTTTATATGGAAACACATGTTGTGTGTCTATATAAAATTTTCTCATATCTTATACCAATATACAAGTAGGTGACAGTATTTAATAAGACCAATCCAATAAATTTGTTTAAGTTTCAAGTCCGTTTTGCATTATTAAATTATTATTTTACTTACACGTTTATAAAATAGGTAATTTCCAAGAATTATACATAATTCCTTGCATATATAACACTATAATAACACGGCGCACACTCCTATCTATTGATCTATGTCGATCAAAGCGATTGTTCGAGTGCGTGTAGCGTATTCGATCTGCAATACTATAGCTGATACGCGGTCGTACACGCGCCGACACGTGCCGGAAAAGCGCGTAATGAGCCCGCACCTGCAAGCTACGAATTAAGGGATTTCTCGCGCCCTCCCGTGGGAGCGAAGGGAACTCGGATCGAACTGTTTACCCTGTCAATAGGAATGAACTACACACGGAGTAATACTTGCCATTGCAGTGGTCTCTTATGGCTTCTACATAGTGCATTATTTGTTGGAGTATCCATTTCTACGAGAAACACTGTAACGGCAAAGAATCACTTGGCCTCAAATAATTCAGGTTGTATATGAATTGACTCGGAATGAAATATTGCAACACAATTCAATAGGCAGTTAAATCTGATTCCTTTTCAGCATTATTAATAGGCCTTAAATAATTTATTGTTTGATCATTGGCACTCGATGTCGTGCAAATATTTTAATTATAGTAAATGGTTTCACGCACAGATCAATTGTCTTATATTTAAGTGCATTTAGGAAATGAATGGAATAATATCGGGTTGATCAATCAGGGTGGTTCACGCGATGGGAGCGGCACGCGCGCGGCACTCCCACGACGCAGGGAGAATGTAAGCACTCCGCCCCGTGTCTAATGTATAGGCTTTAATGAAACTCGCTATTTAGTAGAGTATAAAGTGAAATTAGACAGAACAGTCTTGTTTAGAAATTAATTAAAGGAGATTTATGTTTTATTTTAATTAAATATTATTCCTGCAATAGAAATAAAGCAAAGTATTTTCATGTCACGTTATAGTTGATATTTTATAATTTTATATAATTACTTACCTACTTACCTTTTACTGTTTACCTATACCCATTAAAAACAAACTAAACTTTATCTCGTGATAAACTCTTTAAACCGTTTATAAACCCAATGCTCAAATCATTCAGTCACCTATGTCACCATATACGCATTATACATTTTGTCATGGATTAATATATTTCATAAAGTAAAGTATATGTATGTATTTTTCTTGTTGGTAAGATGTATCTTGTTCGAATAATTTGACAAGGAACAAACACAAATCTATTATACCTATTATGTATATCCATACCTGTCAGTAACTCTTTTGTGGGGCAATGTACACAGTTTTACAATAAGATCCCAGAAAATGCCCAAACTGCTTCTTTTTCTAAATGAAAAAAAATGACGTTTATGTGTAAAAGTAGAATTATTGAATTCAGTCACACCTTGGGAATGAATCGCCTGGTGGCCTTCTTATTTTTTTATTGAAAAATGTAATCAAAATATATAAAATTTGCCAATAAAAACAAGTTTTAATCGCAAGTTTTTTCTTTTCTGTGCCGGTCTTACACGTCAAACTTTTCTAAAAAGAAAAACGTGAAATTAAAACTTTATTTACGTAACTACATTTCACGTTAAGATTCAAAAATTCAAGAGGCCTTTAGCCCAGCAGTGGGACATTCACAGGCTGTTACGGATTTCACGTTGTTTTGTTTTGGTTTTGTTCGCTTATTCAATTGGCTGATATACAAATATTAAAAACATAAACATATCATATTATTTATATAATGAGTTGTTATATTTAATATTACAAAAAAATAACATCCTTAACATTTTTTTACGTTACACTTACGTAATATTAATAGGCGAAATATGATTAAAAAGTTTCTACTATAACAATATTTCTCACTCAAAGACTTAAAGGTCATAGATAATTGACACCTGCAAGAACTAAATGGTAACGAAGCATTTTTTTTTGTCAAGGACCCGTAAAAACACTTAATAGAATGTCCTTTTGAAGTTGCTATGGTGTTTATGTCGCAGTAATTTTTTTTCTACATATTGTCTCTAAAATAGACAAAGGATGATACCTGTGCGTTAAACAATTATCCATAACAAATTGCTTCGCAAGGTGCTTTTGATGCAAGTTTGAATATATGTAGTATTCGTACGTGAGGAGGACAATAACCAGATCTATGTGAACAATTTTAATTTCCGAGGCAGCCGTGAAAACACGTCTTAACACCGGAACGGACGCTTACGTAAATACCTGACCATAATATTATAAATACATATAAATACTCTTTATAAAACGAATTATATAAAACGTCATATTATTCTAGAATTACGTATTTGATAAAAACAAAGGAGATCTCATTCTTAATTAAAATCACTTAAGCAATTACACTTTAAAAATCAAATAACTTGAGAACTATCAATTTAAAAAATTTAAAGTATACAAATCTAATTTACTATATTAATAAATTTCGATAAACCGATTACACAAATAGCATATTTAACATCAAATAACGGCCTACAGCTTTCAAATAAAGCAATTTACTACCTGAGTTCCTCACTCTTGTCCAAGGTGACTTTTTGTTGCTGTATTTTTTACATTCACAGTTATTATTACAATTCGGACCTTTTGTGCGGCGATCTGAAGTGATTTAAAGCTTTAAGTATTTTAAATTACCATGTCAAAAATTTAATTACGTAATTAATAGTTATCTTTTATATTTTAAAGATTAAAAATGTACTTAATTTAAATTGGATCCTACAAGCACTTTGGATACGTTATTTTCAATTAAATTACTATAAATACAGGAAGTACTATACAAGAAGGATGGATAAAAACTCTATAATTTTCCTTTTTCCTAATTCAAACAAATATGTCAATTTTTTACACTTAAATCGATATAGGTATTACGTACAAAAACAAAGAACCCGTAATTCAGATTTTGTTTTCATCTCTATGTATGTGGGTATATGACAAAATTTTTATAAACAACCCCATTTTCTTGGAATTCCCAATTTAATGGTATTCAAAATACTGAAAATCTTTGGGTTACTAATATGAGACACAAACACTATTAATAAAATTTATACGTATTTCCTGTGGAACATTGTAACATTAACTATTTCTTCGTATAAGGTGATAACCGGTAAAATTTCCGACATTAGCTTTACCTACCGCAATAATGTCAATAAACCTACAATTCATTATACCTGATTATTGGTTGGGTGATCCGATTTACCTTAGCTTCACAGCCTCCGAACCTGTCGCTACAAGTGGATGCCGTCACGTACGGCTATTGTTCCCCGTCCCTCATACCCCTCTCATCACGAACCCCAGACTCTAACGTGATTGTTCGGGCACGTCGTACTATATTATAAACTATTTTTCATTGCAATAATAAAAAATATTAGGCTTTCTTATATCATATTATTCTTATATTTCTTACTCTTCTTTTTTCTACAAATACATTTATTATACTTAATCATAGAACAAAATTGACTATATTTTTTGTTTATGATCTACATATTTGTACATCAATCCTGACATAACCAATACATCAAAAAATTACATCGATAATGGGTCTCATTGGACATTAACTAACGAACCATTTAGGATATGACATTTTTGGCTCTATGTTATCGAACTAATTGAGTGGAAACATTTTAAGTTATTATTATTGGAATCAAGCCTCTACATCTTAAGTAAAAGGCACTTTATACGTCCGTTTCAAAAATAAAAAAATAAATGCGAATGTAATTAAGTCTCAAAACAAACAGTACAGGACAAAGTGCGTGTCATGAGCGCAACGGCCTTAACCAGGGCCGCCCAGCGCAAGCAGACGCCGCTGCGCACCGCCGCCGTGCCGCCATGGGAAAATCAGGCTTCGCCGCCCCCTCCGCGCGTATTGGCTCGCCCCGGCCCGCCCCGCGCCCCACCAGTGCCTATAAATACGACGTCGCACCGCGCATCTCCTCATTCCTCGCTCGCTACTCAGCATATACACGCGTTACGCGCCGCGATAATTACTAGTGCTCGTGTTTAGTGACCCTCAAAATGAAAGCCATAACGGCGGTGTGTGCGACTGGAGCGTCCGTTCCGGCTATCGCCAGCGGACGGGTGCAGAGGCACCGAGACGGCGAGAACGCCGAAATTCAAATGTATCTCTCCAAGTTACAAGACCTGGTGCCGTTCATGCCAAAGAACAGGCGGATCTCAAAGCTGGAAGTGATCCAGCACGTGATTGATTACATCTGCGACTTACAGTCTGCCTTAGAAAATCACCCAGCGGTTGGACAGTTTGAAGCTGAAGCCGCACTGGCGCCTGCGTGCGCTTCACCACCCAGGCCGCGACGAAGGCCGCTCGGACCTCGCCCGGCCCCAAACACAATTCTACCAACTGACAAAGTTCTATCTTCATCACTGCACTCTAACCACACGGTAAGTCGTTAATAACAAAATTTAAAACTTTAAATAATAAACCTAAAAATATATATATATATTACATTTACTGTAGCACTTTAATTACATGATTTAGAAATATTATTGAACTTAAGTTGAAAGTCATTTGTATGTATTATAAAATTGGCCTTTAAAATGCAAACCCAGCACCACCTGAATAGACACTATTGCATAAAAAGTTAATGAAATCGGTCGTGTCAGTGTTTTTGCGGCGCGCGCGCACCTGCGTGTTTCGCAAGCGCAGGAAGGTAAAAGTGGAGATGCTGGGAGTTTCACAATCGGTGTCGACGCACGATTTACTTTGTAAACAATAGGTTGAGCTAGTATTTTATCTAAGTAACTGTAACTTAGAACTACTAAAACAGCTTTCTTAATAAAAAATATTATTTTAATAAAACTTTAACTTCTTCATTTTTTTCGATTTTTGTTTTGTTTAGTACTGAAATATACATTTTGAAGACATAAAATTGTAGAATCGGTAAATAAGCAGTCACAATCTAGACCGCTACTCACGCATGCGTGACGGCTGTTTTGAATTTCAGCCTTGAAGCGCGGCCACCTGCGCCGGCGCCGCGTAAACGACCGTGTACTGACACACAATCTGAATATTCAAGTCATTTATGCTGGCTCGTTAGCATTCCGATTGACACCTGCGTATGATTACTCTGTCTCTATGCCAGTGCGTAATAACGTTTAGGTTTCCCCTCGCTACGGATTAGATCAGCAAGGCTATAAATGCATCACGGTGATGAGTTGGTCGCCGTCGCGGACGGCAGCGGACGGCAGGTGCATCTCGCAGGATTTATTCGAGCGCCTTGTGTCTACAAGCCCCGCAATGCGCGCTCGTTAATACTTGGTCGTGCCACGTAAATTTTAATCACTGCCAGTTGTTGGAACTGAGGGAAATGTTCAAAACAAGCGTGATTTAGGTGACGCAAGGTGCCATGCAAAATTTACAGCAGCGAAATTGTCACGTATTTAGTGCATCTGCCTTAAATAAAATTTATTATTTTGTTTTCAAATACGTGGTTTATGTAAAATGGCTGTATGCCATTAACGTAAATTTAAATAGAAGTACATATAGACATAACAATTGGGCTAAAATATGCTAAACCAAAATACTCAAATATAAAATGAAGCCGAAGGCGCCAACAATAACTTCAAGATATTTACTAATACGCCTACACTATGCGGGAACTAGCGGAATGTCGAGTAATTTAACCACATTCTTGAATACTAATTTGAATAATCAAACTTACAAGGACATTCGTAATCGTAAATTCGTTGTCGTACAAGCTTTGATTTGATCAGTGATCTGTTTAAAAAATAACAAAAAATAAGCCACGGGGTGATCGTGCTGGAATTCCTAAGTCCAACGTGCGCGTCGTGAGGCGGCATTTCACGGCGCTATCGCGAGAGGCATCGAGCACTGCGCTGTGTGCCACAAACCTCGGTCACGAACATACGCCACGGCAACTATCGCAAGACGCGACTGTAAATTGTTACCGCAGCTGCCTGCCCTGAGGCTCTCACGACCACGAGAGTTATCATCGGGTCATTCGATTGCCGACAGAACGTCTATTGAACTTTAAAAACATTTTTTGATTGCTCCATTTTCTCGCTTTACTGTTCAATGTTTTCGGACTAAGCGTAATGAGCAGTTAAATACCTATTTTATTAAATAATGATAGGCATGTAATCCGTTACACCCCTAACTTAATATTTAAAACCCAAGACGTGTAAACTAATAATTTCCTTATAATTTTTTTTTAAACTAGATGAAGACTTTTTCTTTCGAAATTGAATTGTATGTGTTAAACATCTTAAGTATTTTATTAATTATTTATCATCCCGCATGATGCACCTCACCGATATATCAATTTTTTAATAGTATTAAAATTATGAATACACATTTTGTTAAATATGTATACATATATAGTACGGCTTATAATCGCAATGGTAGGTACAATATCTATAAATCAATGCAGTCAGCTTAGTGCCTCAAGCCCCACCTACGCCCGATTTCCCGTCATCATCAGAAGGTGCGCGGCGCGACCACGATAGCCGACAATAACATACCGCCAGGTGTCCGCGCCCACGCTCGCTGCTTGCTCGCTCCTCTGAATACCTTTGTCTCCGCTTACTTTGTGCATAAATCGCGCATGTGAAAGTTTTACGATCACCTTAACGCTTCTTCGAAATAATAAACTGGCGGCGGTGGAATAGACAATGCCACTCCACCGCGAAATGTCTTGGCAAACCTCTGCCGGCCTGCACACGTGCAAAGATTTCGCCGATCACTCGGATTCCATCGACGATCGATCGAGGGCATTGTGCTGCTAACGGTCGTTCACAGCTGCGTATGAGCACACGTGACGGCGCCGGTAGCAGATAGCTAAATAAATGCAACGTACCTATTCATTATCCAGCCGACAATGCTTCTCTCATAAAGGGATTTCACGTGTTCGCCTCGCGAAGTCCCGATCCGTTCGGGACATGTGCGCTCTCCCTTCAGTATGTCTGTAAATAGGGTATGGCCACGTGCGGCCGTTCAGCTGTGTCGCGGATGTGCACGGACGGGAAGCGGTAATCTAACACGTACTTAGAGTTGGAAACTGAACGATATATCAAAATTGCTTATTGCACAGTAACGAAACAATTTAAAATATAAACTAAGCAACCGATCAACATAACCGTGGTTACTGATACCATGAGCCCTTTGTATATTAACTGTGTTAATGAATTAAAGCAGCCTAACACAGCGCATATGTGGTGACAGATGGCCGGACGCGGGCGGGATGCGCATGTGCTACCCGATATACTCGTACTATTTGTCACAATCACTAGTAACTGTAATAACATTCGTTAGGAGGGTCAAATTTATTTGACCAGTATTATTTATATAAAACATTATTCTTTAAGTAATTAAAGTGCTACCAATTTAAGACAAATAAACATTCTAAAACCTTTACTAATTATTATTTATTTATGCATTCTGATAATATTATGATTCTTAACTTGATCACTTACCTATCTTTATTTTATTGTTACAGACTCCAGAAAAACAAGACCAACCAGATAGGTCGACGTGCTAAGTGATGATTAGTCTTAAGGACAATTATAATAATGGTGAACGTCAAAATACCTCGAGGTGCACTCGATGCGCTCCGAAAGTAATATCGTCGGCCCTCGTACCTCAGCGCCGGGAGCCTCCTGCATCAGTTCCAGTGAACTTCATCTCGCGATGATATCCTAAGTACGATCTCGTTAAGATCAATATACGTTAATTTAATTATTTCGTGGCATTATGCTAAAGACTTATGCATTGCAATGCAATCGGCCGGCCGCCGTCGGCGGTGAGACGGCTTGTTTTGTTATGTTAATGTAAAAGCTTTATTAGTTATTAATTTAGTAAGATGTACGTGAACAAGTATGTAAATAATAATGTTGAGTGGTTTGCGACATCTAGACAATTTTCGGTTTTACCTTCACAAAATTTATATTGTAATATAAAAGGACGTAAGCATGTATTTTGGTAATTTAGTAATTCACAAAAAAAAACTTGTTTATTTTCTCCTAGGTTCTTAGTTATAAAACGATGCTTCCATTTATATCAAAGAAGTGAATCAATTCAAAGTTGATTTACGTATATAATTTTATTTTAAGTTTCATGAGTGTGATTATGCATGGCGATTTCGTTGCTCTTCTAGATTATAAAATTATTATTGTAAGTACTGAACGCAATATATTCTTTTAATTAATTTATCATAATGCGTTTTGTACGAACTTGTAAATATTGTATGTAATAAAAAAATTAAATATATAAAAAACTTAGCAAAAAAATTATCAAATTTGACACCCTCGTATGATTTTATATTGAATATAAGGTGAAAATGCTTTAATTATCTTATATAATTCTTATTAATTATGGTGTATTATGATTTTAAACAGACTGTTATAGTTTTAGTTATTCGGGGATGTGTAGCAGTAGGTGGTCAAAGTAATCGTATTGTTAACCGGATATGGTAATATTTTATATTGAATGGTACCAGGGGAATGTAGTACTCATTAGAGGAATAGTTGAAAGAACAATACAACAAATAGATTAACATGTAGAATAACTGAGAGTGAAATCACTTTTTCTGTAATGAGTCTCCATTTAGCTTACAAACAATTTGTTTTACTTTAAAACATATTGGCAGCTTTATATAAAATATGGTCACAAAATATCTCAATTGACTGATTTAGTATATTGTACGTCGGAATTTTACTTTCATTAAAATTGCACTGTTTTTTGTATAAATACCGTTGAAATAACAGAAAATAAAACAATATTATTACAGTATTTACTTCTTTTCTTTAAATATCATGAAACATAATATGTGGGTAAGTGTGTAAATAATTTAGGTAGAGAAAGAGTAGAAAGAAAGTAAATTATTTAAACATTCCACGCATTTTTTGATTAAACGAGGTAGTTTTTAACACGTATTAAGAATAGATAATGAAATGAAATTGGTTGATCATATTCAACATATATTTTGTTGTAAAAAACGAATAATATTTTGAATAATTGTAATAAAATACAGACAAATCAAAAACAACTGTTTCTATTATTGCAAATATATTCAACCCAACACATAGTAATAGAAAATAACAATATTTTATGTATGCTTTTTTGCCTTATAATTTTTGAAGAAAATATTTCTACACATACAACATTTCGATATTGCTCATGAAAGGACTGCCTCGTTGGTCTAGTGGCTTGATGTACCACGTGTGGCACCGTTGATGGTACGGCCGCAGACCCGGAGGTCCTGCGTTCAATTCCCAAGTTGGGCCAATAAAAATTTATTGTGTTTTTGTTAGAACATTCTGAGTAGCATACCGGAGTCTGGAAGTTGGAAGTGTGTACATTCCCGTGCCTCGGAAAGCACGTAAAGCCGTTGGTCCTGCGCTTGAACTCTTTCCGGTCGTGTCGGATTGCCTTCCCATCGGATTATGAGAGTTAGGGAATAGAGAGTGCACCTGTGTTTGCGCACTAACTTGTGCACTATAATATCTCCTGCGTTGGCTAATCTCTCATGAGATTGGCCGCAGTGGCCGAAATCGGTCTGGATGATATTATTATTATTATTGTTTATGAAAAAATAACTCATATAGTTTAGTATTTTTTTTTTTATTTAATAAAATTAGAACATTAGGAATTAATAGAACAGCATAGCAACACAATTCTATCGATAGTAACTACTAAATTATATATAGGTGTATATCTCATATTTATGTCAGATTAACGCATTATACTCAATATAATATCTCATTATATACATAAATAAAATATATTAAATTACAAAAAAAAAAACAATACCAAATTTTTGAACAGAAAGTTAGAAAAATCATGTAAACGGATGCGAGAATCACGCGATTGCATCACGGACAATTATCGCCATAACAATATTTGATCAGCTGCGTTTGTAATACTCATACGCTCTAAGTTGCTATTTAAAAATAGACTTTATGTCTCTAACCTAAAGTTGATTATTAATAAATAAATTTGAATAATTGTAACCAATGTAAAGTATGTCATATTTATACAACAATAAGAGCTAATATTAAACGTATAGCTTTTAGACTTTTGTTTGTTCGTTAAACGTTAACTCAATGTCGTTTCTATTCAACAATATGGCTAATTAAGTCAGGTGAGTAAGTGATAAAATAAAGTAAAAATAAAAAAATACATTTATCAAGCGACCCTGCCAGGATTCGAACCTGGAATCTTCTGATCCGTAGTCAGACGCGTTATCCGTTGCGCCACAGGGCCAGATAGTATACGTGGCAAATTAGCTCATGTGCTTACCGCATTTACCCATAATATTAAATCAATTAATGTTTTAATATTTAATATAACCCAACTTCATTTTTCTTTAACTTAGCAATGTTGACGGTATTCTGATTTCTAAGCAGAGTTCTTTTTTATTGACTATAACCTGGACGCATGCATACCATAATTTGCAGAAGATCAATTTCGATGTTATTTTGAATTCTTGTTTATTATACTTTTTACTCATGTTAACAAAAGACATATTTTATGCAATCTTAAAAACGAATACATTTACACAGGTCTATTTATTTTATTTTGCTATAAAGATACTGTTAAACGTATAATTGCTTTGCATGCCGTAAAATTACAGATTTAATCTATTAGAATAAAATCTCTGTGTACAATAATTATATTAAGTTTCTCAGCATTAGTACAGCTAAATCACTTTAAAACGAAATCAGAGCGAGCTACTATATTAACCGAATATAGTTTGCTAACAATATAGTTTTATTAATACGAATACTCCAAAATAATCAAATTCTGAAACTGCACTTAAAGCCTTAAAAATGAGTAATATATATACAACTAGTCGCACTCAACACGACCGTACCAAATCTCCCATATACTGATAAGCTATCAACTGATAAGACTAATGCGATTACGCAGGTGTGCCCGCGTCGCACCGCTAAACACGACCTTCGACCAGTGCAAACCGGTGTAAGCATTCTTAAATCCTAATCATGATAAGAATCATATTACTTCATCAGAATTTACTTTGAACCTGATATAACCAATATACATGAAAATTGATCGAGTAAATAGAAGACATAAATTGTATTTAAAGATTGGATGTTAAAGTTCACTTCGAGTTTTAAAATAATTAATTCGTAATTTAAATATTTGTAGGCAGGTTTTTTTGCAAGTCTAAGTATCTGCAACTATGTATTAAATTGCAATTTTGCAGTATTTAACATGCGTGTGAGCCGGTATTATCCAATCCACAAGTGAATCTATCTTCAATATATTTGTTAGCGCAGGCAATTAAAGGAATAATTATTCTTGAAACGACAACGTAGAATGGTAGACAGGACGCTCACATTGATGTATCATTGATTATTAAACTCCTAGTAGAAAAAAATATACTTCGATAAAAAACGTCTTTATCACAACTTCAAGTGAACACACCTTTAAGCAAGAAATAGGTCACAAGTACAATGAGTGTAATTAATAATAACATTTAAACATCACTCTTCTCGATTCAAAATTCAAATTAAATAAAATTTAACCTCATTCTTTGTATCTAAATATAGAGTTATAGCAAAAATATTAAATATACATTGTTGCAAGAAATATGTAGGACATTGATAACACAATGACTTCTTATTATTCATATATACACAACTAGTATAGCACGATTTTTATTATTTCATAGTTGAAAGGCTGATGATAAGGTCTAGCACACACACGAAACTAATGGTAACGACATTGATTTGGCACTCATTTAGAACGAGACTCTTAACCCACAATAAGGCAAGCAAGCTGAGATGTTAGTATCAAACTTGTTTTTTATGGACTTGTGTTTATATATTATATCTAATTTTAACTGGTTATAATACTTTTAGATAGGCTTTTATAGCTTTATTTAAAAACCTATTTAACGAATTGATTTTGAACAACCTAGTTTAAAGGAAAGTGACAGAACATATTTTAATTATAAAAACTACTTAACAAATAAAAATAAAAACCAGTATTGTGGTATAATTCTACCGTGTTCAATTTTGTTTTATTCCATGGAATATATAATATTTTATGTTTTTTTTCAAATGTTATTCTTATCTTTACATTGTATGTTTATCAATACCACAACAAATCATCTCATACATTATCTTTGTGGTGAAGTTTTTAGCTTCAATACATAACTACAAAAACGTGACTTGAAAAACAATAAAAATATACATTTACAATGTTTTCTAAATAATGATTAGGACTTGGAAGACCGAGCTTCGCTTAGGTCTAATCATCGTTTTTTTTTTTTTTTGAGAAACATTATTTCGATACATACATACAATGTAAAA
Source organism: Nymphalis io (assembly GCF_905147045.1). Classification (NCBI taxonomy): domain Eukaryota; kingdom Metazoa; phylum Arthropoda; class Insecta; order Lepidoptera; family Nymphalidae; genus Nymphalis; species Nymphalis io. The sequence continues at coordinate 4,947,174 of NC_065903.1, forward strand.
AATTATTATGTCAATATGGAAAAATAAGATTAAATTAATAAAGATGAACTTTTTCGAATTTTAAATATTTTGCATAATATTAGATCTCAGAGCTCTGTTTCCGATAAAAAAATATAGTATATTTCAATTTTTTCGAGCGAATGCAATGCTGCTTTAAATGCTGCCATGTACACACAGCAAAGTCATAAACCATTACGGATACGAGGTTCTTTTAACAAAAGATACAAAAATATAGTTGATCGTAATTTATATCGATAGACGCAATATTTATTAATCATTTAGCGTATTAGTGCCGTAAATAAGTTTATATCAGGTTATTTATGCGGAAATACCATTTAGTTATTATTAGTGTTATCATACTATATTATAATCATAGTCTCTAAGATATAGCGGTACTAACGGACAGGTGGGCTGTCAGGTGTTTGCACTTGCGAGGTGTGAGCGCACCGACTCTGATAAGAATACTTGATAATAGCTGTAATCCTAACGAATCAAACGAATATGCCTGTAGTGTCTATTTTGAAGGTTTGGCTCTCCTCCAATATCTAAATGACAAAGTAATATCATTAGCAAAACATTGGCGTTGTGATTGTAAAACGCCAAGCATTTGTTTTTAATTTAAAAAAAAATCGATACAGGATTAAAATAACTATATGATTATAGATTGTATACATATTTCATGTTCCTATAAAATAATTTTATGATTAACAAATTATAATCAAACCTCTTTACACCGCTTAACAGAGTCCATCCAAATAGAATTTTGTTTGTAATATATTGTTAGTGCACTGCGTGATATAAATTGTAACATTTACTATTTATACTGGTATTTACTCGAAGCCATAATGCACTGACGATAATAAAGGCTTATGTTACCACGACAAAACATAAAATATTACATTATTATATTAAACATAAAACCATAAATGTCCTATTGAAATTAATTATTTTAGTTATATATATATTTTTTGAAATACATTTAATGTACAGTAGCTATTTGGTTAAAAGATACATATGAGTGCACTTTAAACGACATTGAATTTATTTACCGTATAATATATAAATTTCAACGTGACCTCTATATTTACACTAAGCTATAATTATTACGACAGTAAAGTAATATTTCTTGAATGTCTCATTGTTGAGCAAATTTCTCTGTGCTTCTTAAGGTGAAGGATAGAATCCGTTGGTGAATCAAGTGCAGGTTTCTACCGAGTTCCGAGAAAATCATTAAGACAAATTACGCACAAAAAACTCGATGTTGCTTGCTCGGAATAAAATCTGCGAAACTCAGTTAAGGCCTAGGTGTTCTATCCACCCCTGTATCTGAGTTTACACATTACGTCAATACATAAGAAAATATTTGTTATAATCCATTATAAGCCATCATTTTTAAATTTATTAGTACATTGATAAGTATTATCTTGACCTGTTTATAAGTACTTTTATTTATTGCCCCAATTTTATCGTATTGTTTTGTAAACGTCACAAATTGATTACGCTTTATTTATTAACAATGAATTAAGTACTAACGCACTTAAATATTTTTAACATTATCAAAGAATTGATCGAATGAACTATAACGATAAGTACTAAGATAGTTGCTTATCTTCTCTTGTATTCCTTACAAATGCATAAACACTGCATACTCTTCAATAATTACTAGACATAATTATATAAACTAAACTTTCTTTGCGTGCAACTCCTTAGTATTATAATCATAGTAAAAATAAAGGCTTCCACTGAGTTTCGAGCGAAGATACTAACTACGTAGGTAAAATGGGCATATTAACTTAAAATTTTTGTGTGTCACGCTAGTCTAGCGCAGAAGTCAATGCGCAGGAGAATGATGATGAATGGATGGATCGTGGAGATGACTCATAATATGATCGGACCACAATCCGACACCAATAAAAATGGCGCAGGACTAACCGCTTTACGTGTTATTCGAAGCACGGAATGTTACACCACCACTCTATTAACTTCTGTGGGCTGCTTCTGATCAATAATTCTTTGACTGAAAAACTATATTTTTTTTTATTCTGAGACGGGATACGAAGCTATATACGTAGACGTACAAACTAATTACTAGACCAATCAGATAGTGGCGTGATAACACAAAAATAAATAGCTATACTTTACAATCTTTAGTGTGTTTATATTCTAAATATTATTATAGATCGGATTAATCTATACCAGGTAGTCTAGGGACTAGCTCTTCTTGTTAATCGCTAGTCTATAGACTGCTATACTACTATAGTACGACCCTGACACTTAAACTAACGTCTAGTTTTAGATAGACATAATATTATAACACGACATACAATAGACGTATTACTATGAGAACAAATCGCAACATGCCTTGATCTGATATTACAAGAGATAGGTAGTATACGAGTTACTAACGCTTCAATACAGTATTGGAACACAAACTCGTGCTGAAATATCTATTGATAGTAATAAGATTTTATTATTCGTATATAAAATGTATTGGCGTTGACAGTCACATGGTAGTCGTTCATTTTCTCTACAAAGCGAAACGCGAACATTGCAAGGAGCTGTGTAAACAAGACAACACGACGACGTTTCATGTCGCTGAGCATGTCCGCAATTACTTACAGCAATGTAAATTAAAATAAAATAGTCCTTATTCTGTAAGCAATAACGCGTTTTCAATGGTTCAGATTTTGTTGTGAGTTATGTTACATTGATTACCGCAACTGATTGCAACAAAAGGTGTAACTGAGAAACGCGGCTGTATTACCCATAACAAAGTAGTTGTTATTCGAAAATATATATATCTATCTATACATAGCCAGGAGAAAATGTACGCCGCGAAAAGTACTTGTAAATTTTTACAGCTGTCTTAATTTGGAGTCCTTATAACGGGATATCATTATCTATTAGCTTTAAAAATAAGTTGATATATATTTAGAGACTATTCAAATGTTAACTTTTGAGTATATGGTAATTGTTGAAATTTTGCTTGTTCTGCGGAAAGGTTAAAAAAACTACATATGAGACATTGTTAGCTTATATATATGCTGTATTGAATTTGAAATGAAACAACATAAAATATTAGATTGCTCGTGTTCTAGATCTTTAAGTAGATATTGTGATTTTGAAGTCGATGTAAAATTATAATTGCGACTTCGTAAAAATAATCAAATAAAATAAAATATCATCAATTTAGTATTCGTGTTGACTATTTTCAGATTAACATTTAATATATTTAATCTGCAAAATTTGTAGATCATGTCAGCCAATAAGGGCATTTTGAAATTAAATCTCAAATGAAATATAATTCATATAATTATGATTTATTTATTAATTAATTTTAAGCTTAAGATCACGAAGATAATGTTGACTGCTAGCTACCAGGTGGACGCACTAAACACGCACCAAATGCACTGCCTGTCATACTTAAACTCACTACGCAAATAAAACATTAGCCCCAGTAAATTATTACTCCTGATAAAATTAAACTGTTGTACAAATACTCGATTTCTTTGGTAATCTTTATCGATAATTGACTTATCTTTTATAAATATATCAACCAATCGTATCTAAACAATTTAAAACAAAATAATACCTACTAATATTTAAAGCCTACAACAATATAAAAATTACTTATAAACTTTGTTTAAGCAATGCTGTCGTCTTCTTTTTTCTAATGTCAAATTAATAATGAATAACAGAAAGATCAAAATCGGTATTTAACCAGCCGCTAAGCACTTTTATAAGAAAGGCCTTTAATTTTCAAATTTAAATATCGAACTCATTTATAATATAATTTATATATATAATTATAATATATTATAATATTATTTTACTTCAACTTTCTTTTCTAAAAAAGTTTAGATGTTCAATACATATTTCGTATTAGTACTTTTAGTTTTTATTATTATACATTAAATTTATTAGTAAAACAATATAAACGCGTGCAACAAACATTAAGCGAGTTGAATATTGATTTCACTCGGGCATATCGAACTTGTTAACCTTTCACGAAACTCTACTCGTCTTCATTATTCATACCTTAATGGCTTAAACGTGAACTTTGTATCTTTCTACTAAATTATTATAACGTCCAAAATAATGATAATAACAAAACTTGTTTTGAGTTTTGTGACTTAACCTTCCTATTATTTTTATTAATATTTCTACACATTTAACATCATAAAGTATTCAAATGAGTTAAAGTCTTAAGTTTAAACAGAAACATATATAAATTAAAAGAAGATCTTTTAAAAAATTTCGTGGGTCAACATAACAGTCATTGAAATATTTTGTTTATTTTAATAACGTTGAATATTCGATACACACCCTCGGATATTAGCGTTTAATATTCAATAACTATAAGAAATGCTCAGTTGGGAGTCAGAACTAATATTATATTCAAGCAAGAGGTCGGCGGAGTGAAATGTTACGGACTTTTTAAATATTCAAAGAGTGTAAAGGGCACCGACGCAACGCAATACGAGCATATTTCCCTCGGGTCTTCGCCTGCCCCGAGTATTTACTATACAATAACAAGTCCATATTATGCTTATGTTGAACTAACTTCATGAATATATTACGAATTTTATGTATTTACACTTTTATATAACATTGCAAAGCAGCATCAGGTTAAAGTTGTTCAATTGGTGACATGACACGACATTTAACTATTTGAGTGATTTATTTCGTTATTATATAGTATATCGTAATTTTATTTTAATACCTAACCGAGATGGACTTCTGGATACAATATGCGACTCGTATCTGGATAAGCACCTCATTTCACATACTGAACTGTGTTTATAACTGCCTCGTTGGTCTAGTTGCTTGATGTAAGGCCGCAAACCCGGAGGTTCTGGATTCAATTCCCAGGTCGGCCAATAAAAAATTATTGGGTTTTTCTGTCAGAAAATTCTCAGTAGCAGCCCGGAGTCTGGAAGTTGGAAGTGTGTACACTCTCTTGCCTCGGAAAGCACGTAAAGCCGTTGGTCCTGAGCTTGAACTCTTTCCGGTCGTGTCGGATTGCCGTCCCATCAGATTATGAGAGTAAGGGAATAGAGAGTGCACCTGTGTTTGCGCACACACTTGTGAACTATAATATCACCTGCGTGGTTGGCTAATCTCTCTTGAGATTGTCCGCCGTGGCCGAAATCTATCAGGAGGACATTATTACTTACTTAATAATTATTACTTACTTAATTAATAATGTCCTCCTGATCGATTCTACAATCGTCATTGACAAGACATTCTCAAGAATGTCTCACTGCTGGGCTAAGGCCTCCTCTCCCTTTTTTAGGAGAAGGTTTTGGAGCTTATTCCACCACGCTGCTCCTATGCGGGTTGGTGGAATACACTTGTGGCTGAATTTCAGTGAATTTAGATACATTCAGGTTTCCTCACTATGTTTTCTTTCACTTTCAAGCACGAGATGAATTATAATCACACACTAAGCACATGAAAATTCAGTAGTACTTGCCCGGCTTTGAACCCACGATCATCGGTTAAGATTCACGCGCTCTTACCACTGTGCCATCTCGTCTTATGGCTTCATGGGCTATACTAATAATTAATTATACTTATCTACTTGTAATAAATCATCTTGTAATAAAATGATTCTATGAAAGAGTTATCGGATTTCGATAAAAACATTATACGAATAGTCATACTTCAACTATAGAGTTGAAGTGACACTTTTGCGAAGCAGTGGATTAAAAGAATGAAGGAATAGAGAGTGAATCTGTTTGCGCACACACTTGTGCACTATAATTTCTCTTGAGACTGGCCACAGTGACAAAAATCGGTCAGAAGCACCGTCATCACACTTTCGTTTTTCTTATCTCAACGGAAATGATGTCACTTTTTTGTTAAATTTAGTAATGGTAGGTAATAGTCATTTTCGATACTTCTACAATTAAATTCTAAATATCAAAAAATACATGTTTCATCGACCTTCTAAGTTTAAGGCTCGAATTACAAAATGTTATGTAAGCTTAGATCGTAACAACAATTGCATCTTACGTGTAATGTATTGTTCGTGTTTACAGTTAAGCGAGCCGAACATTATTGTGGTTCACGGCGAGCTGCATTATTACAAATGTAATATTATGTACTACAACTTGACTCGATTTGGCCATTCAATTTAAAAAAAATCGATGGGACTTGTTTTACTCAACAACATATAATCCTTTGCGCATAAATTAATACAGCTTACACAAATTATAAAAAAATCTGCTATTAGAAATTATTGTTATTTTTAAGTTGCGCTTCGTCATGGGAAGCGGACTAATGACTGATACAATCCTTGAAAATTATCTAAATTGTCTCAGTGTCGCTTCCAATTGGTCGATGATAGTTTTTGACATAATTAGCGGAATATTCAGTACGTATGGTAATGCTAATTCTTTCTATCTCAACAGAACAAAATGCCTTCACATTTTTATGACATAGAAAACTGGAAGAGTGGCTAGGCTACCACATTTTTCTGGACCGCAAATAATATTTAGATCTCGATTATAACAAGTTCCGTGGCTTTGAAATTTGAATGGAGCAAGCGTTACTGGAATTCTTAGTACAAGTTAAAATTATTAAGGTCTTTAGATTTTCTTAAATTTCTATAGAAATGTATGGAAAACACGCGATAATATAGTTAAATCGAACTTCACATATCAACTTATTTTCATGATTACAATTAAATTACTATTAAATTACCTTATAAAATTCGAAGTAGTTAAACAGCAGTAACCTAATGCTTCCGAAAATCCTTATTGCTTAAATATTAATATATAGTAGATGTAGATTGAAACAGAATTCAACTTATTTTATAGTCACTATTTAATAAATATACATTACAAATATACCTTAAAGTCGTATGTATCTATATACTTAGTATATTTTTTTATCAAACATACTACTTAATATATATTTATATAAGACACCTTTTAACGTGAAAATAATATAGGATTCCAACCATCGTTACTTGATATCATCATCATTGTCATAATTTATTCAGTGATTTGCTTTTTATAAATACCTACTTAAGGCTTTAAAAATTAATATTCACATGGATATATCTGAGTACAGAGATATGCAAACAAAGATTAGTTTGCTCAAACAAAGTCTTGATTTATATTCATAGGCAAGTATTTATTTCATAAACCATTAAAGATTACGATAATATCAAAAGCAGAAATCGTGATGCAGTTACGACGTCGACAACAACATCGTAAAATTACCACACATACACAAAACTTAGTAAATATCATTATCTTGTTAATTTATATATTAGAAACGTATTTATGATCAACAAAAATAAAATACATAATTGAAGTAATAGGTATTTTTTTAAAACTTATAAATATAAAAGTTAATTATAAAATAATAATAAAAAAACGTTTCCAAGTAGTATAATAGTTGTAGTACCTTATTGATTTTTCTTAGCCACTCAGTATAACATATTCCAATGGCAAGAAGAGTAAAAATAAATAAACAAAAGACCTTGAATTGCGATGACATCATTGGTTGAGTTAAAATAATCGTATTATTAATATAATGATATTATGGATTCGTGAAAAAATGGCGAAATTATTATCGAAACTTCCATATATCCACAGAAAAAACTAGTTGTTATCGATAGGACATACTGGGTGAGGTGGCGCGACACCCTGCGTTCTTAAAGAACTGCGGATTATTATAGAACAATGCAGGTAATATTTTCTACTGAGCTATTTAAGAACTAACTCTTTGAAATGCGACTTACGGCATACGGTGTACGATTTAATTTTTAAAGTCAACGTTGCAATATCACTTTCTGACCTTTCACGTCCGTGTTCTGCGACAATTAACGATTTTTCCTTATAGAATAGCTCAACTAATTGTAGTATAATTACTAATGTTTTCAACTAGATTTGAGCAATTGTATGGTCTGTCACAAATGATATACAATGTCTTCAGATTACATAATAAACGACAATCGCCCAGAGTCAATAAATTTTATCTAATTATTTTACAAATCCTAATATGAAAGATAAATGCATAACTTTATAAACATTCATTATTAATGTAACAAAGATTTTTTAATCATCTTAGTCTTATTATGTAAATGTCATAGAATTGATCCCAGATATATGACACATATACCTAGCTGTCTGATCTCACTAATGATTTTTATGGAGTTACTAAAGAGCATAGTTAATTTTCTTGTATTACAAATGTTATTATTTATTCGAGGTTTTTATTACGAATTACCAGATTTAGTATCTTATAATGTTTAAGTTTTCGTTGTTATATATTTCCAAAGAGTACAAATGTTAAATTATTACCAAAATACACACAAAGGTCCTTAATTGAATTTATTGAACGCGCCGGGATGTCACCAATGATGTAAGTGTGCATGATTACAGAAAATAAGATGATCTTTAGGAAATAGTTACGATGCTCTTGATATCAAACGTCTGCAACAGAATGGATATAAAGAGAATACAACGCCAACTGTTTCATATGGCTTCGTCTTCGTCAATTCCTCGAAGTAACGTTGATTTACAATAAAATAACAAAAGCGCTTGCAGAATAGAAATGCCTTGCGCCAGTGTTGTCGTCAATGGGCGGTGATGGCCACTTACCATCGGGTGGTCTATTTGCACGTCCGACTAGCTATTTCATAAAAAAATAAGAATTTAATAAACACTATACTCAAATTAGATTTTGCAAATTTTCTGTCAAAACATCCAAAGAAATATTACTAAAGAATTTATGTTACATAATAAGTAACTGCTTTAAAATAGTACTTACAACGTATATAGCACATTTGTGTTACTGTATCTCCAGTCAGTGTGCAGCGGAAGTGACGCCCCAGTCACCTCGTGCATTGTGTACCAAATAACCAATGTTATCTATGGCGCATATGTTCTATTTTTAGTTAACTGGCTTTAGTGCATGTTGCATGACATGGTTAACAACCAGATAACTGACATCCTTTTATATCTAGCTGGTGTATCCATGTCCTTACACGAGATATCAAGATAAGGAGCAAGAAATTTATTAAATGTTTAACACATCGGATTACTATACCGTATTGAATAATAACGTATTTTTTACTTTGCAATATGACAACATTAGCCGTAATGGTGATTACGGACATAGCGTTTTAATAATTGTGGTATGTTCATTTTTATTTAATTGGTGATGATTAGATGATGGTAATAGTTCACCTAAACCATTGGCACTACAAGAAGTATATACCACTGAAACGTTAATGGCAAGAAATTAATTATTTATCAAGAAGATTGAGTTTTAGTACTTTGTAATAGAAAAGAAATTATAATATCAGTCAGTATCAGTAATTATTATATTAAGTCCATTCTGATGTTTAAGTTGACCATCAACTGTGACGCTGTTAAACCAGATCAGCATTGGGTTCAGGGCCGGTCCTGATGCAGAATATCGTGTAGGTGCAGGTAGCAGACAAACTGAAACTAAAAATACATATACCGCCTTCTTTGTAGACGTAGATAGAGATACAAGCAAATATTTATTAAAAAGGATACATATGTACGTATATATTTTTTATATTTGATACGTATAGTATGTACATATATTATATGAGTACACGTAAAAGTAAATAATCTTGTACTGTATATATTATAGCCATATTACCTAGAAATCTTATGACTTAATTTATTAACATGAAGAGGTGGCTATAATATTCAGCTAGTTCATTAACTAAAACGATTTCAGTTAATCAATGGGTACATTGTAACTGAGTGCGTTTATTTACAAGCGGCGTGATCACTAATCAAAGCGTACAGAGAGCGGGCAATTTGACATGACACTAACTTAGTGTAGACGGCATTGAGATGAATACTTACAATCAATTTTATTGAAATCCTTACAATGTATCAACATAATCAAAACGTCAACTTGACGTTTAAATGTCATTTCTTTTTAAATATTTACAAAAAATAAACAATACACAAGATTTCTTGTCTTGAGCCAATCCTGGATGTAGAATCAGGCCACGCTTACTGTTAAAAGTGTATTGTCATCGGAACTGAACCAACATGTAATACAACTCCATAGAATGTGTTTTTTTTATAATATAGGTAAGCGGACGAGCATATGAGCCACCTGATGGTAAGAGGTCACCAAGGCCCATAGACATTGGCATTGTTAGAAATTTTAACCATTGCTTACATCGCCAATGCGCCACGAACCTTTGAAACTAAGATGTTGTGTCCCTTGTGCCTGTAATTACACTAGCTCATTCAGCCTTCAATCCGAAAAAAACCAAGTACTGCTGTTTGGCGGTAGAATATCTAATGAATGGGTGTTACCTACCCATACGAACTTGCACAAAGCCCTACCACCAGTGAATTCTAAAGTTCTAATTCTATAAAGGCCGGCAACGCACCTGCACGCCCCCTGATGTTACAGGTGTCCATGGAAGGTGGTAGTCATTTTCCATCAGGTGAGCGCTCTGCCAATTCGGCGAACAAGCTTTGACTTAAACTATCTAACATTGCAAATTCAATACAAGCTTGTAAAAAGTATAAATTATTTATGAATTTAACTTTACTTATATTATATGCGAAAGTAAGTTTGTTTTTTTGTTACATTCACGTCTTAACTACTCAACCGACCATCACGAAATTTAGCACTGAGCGCTTTCTATCGACTGTATCACGGCGAGTGCTCTGAGGAATTATTCTCTCTAATTCCTGCTTGGGGGGAAGCAAGTCCTTCTTAAGTCCACGCGAGCTGGTTCTCGATGTCACCGCCTAACTGTGACATCAATTCCATCGCGCACAAAGAAATTTGGCAACTCCTTTCTTTGTCGCACTACCAAAAAATGGAATTCCTTACCAGCTCACGTGTTCCCCTCCTCTTACAACCTGGGTTCCTTCAAACGAGGCGTGAAGAGGCATCTTGCGGGTCGGCAAGGCGGGGACGGCTAGTACAGAACATTCTTCCCGACTGTTCTGGCCGTCGTCGTGTTTGGACTCTGCTACCACTTACCATCAGGTGGAGTAGAGTCATTTGCCATCCCGGCGCATATATATAAAAAAAAATTAAATTGCACGTTGTCAAAGGTACAGAAAAGTACATAGGCTTCCATAACCCACCCCTCACACGCAAACGAAGCCACGGGTGGAAATTAGTATATTATAAAATAAACGCAAATAATAAGTCGTATTTACAGCAATGTAAGATTTATATTGAATGAATATTTTATTTAAAATAAAAAACAGAAAAACATATTGAATGGTTTATATAGAAACTAATTACTAACTAATACCCGGACAAAACACGTAGTATATTTTTATTTGGGTCAACTTGGTACTGTAAGAGTTAAAGGTGAGTCTAAATAATCTTTATCACTATATTGAAGGCACACGCTAACGAAATAGCTCGCACGAGCTCGTAAACTTTAAATGATAGTGGCCTATAAGTATTTAAATAAAGAAAAAAAATAATTAAGACGTTTTTAAAACGGGCTAAAATGAATAAAATTAAAAACGTAAATTGTCCTGAAAAATTGAAATTGTTATTTCATTTGATTTGAAGAATGAAAACATTATACTATTTATATATTTAGAATTATCACAGAAGTTAGTAAATTACTTAAATTTTGTGTTGACAAGAATTATTTTAAAAATATAAGAGTTATATTAGACATAGATAGTTTTGTTTTTTGGGTTTTCCGGATTCACCGCCAACTATTATATATATTCTACTTACATGAAAGCTTAAAGTTAATTTTTGTTTCATGAAGGACAAACTATACGTTACAATTTTTTTTTAATTTTTTTTTTTCATGTTATTGGATGGATTGACCATATCAATTTATCAGTTAGAGACAATACGCAACAACTTATAAGTTGAAGTTTTTTCTTTTAATCTATTAATTAGAATTAAATGAAAAATGAAACTTATAATCAGGTATATAGTAGATATTGAAATCATACAACAAAATCTGACCCATTACAATAACTCCCTTTTAAAGTAGGAGCTTAATCAATAAATATGTAGGTACAGATATTTGAAGAGATAAATAGAATTAACGTTTGGTCATAGATATTAAAAAATATTATAATATTCTTCATTGTAAATCATTTTACATAACTTAAAATATACTGAAAAACTATATAAGTACTGAAGTATATCTTATCGCTTACGAAGTACTGAATAGCGATCTCTTTTACAAAATCTTTTAAGCAAAAGAAAACTTTGTAAATAATAAGCATTAATATGTTTGAATAAAATTCAAACGTCACCTACATAGAAAAAAACTGTGATTCATCCTTATTACCAAGGCTACGTCTATATAGCGACTATTTGATTCGAAATATGAGGTTTTCTTTTAATGTTAGATATGTTAGTAATGGGGAAAACGATCTGGAGGTTCATCTGATGGAAAGTGACTACCACCACCCATGGACACCTGCAACGCCCGAGGGCTTGCAGGTGCGTTGCTGGCCTGTAAGGAATGAGGCACTTTTCTTGAAGGTTTCTATGTCATATCGGTTTAGAAAAGTCGTCGGTGAAAGCTAGTTTTACTCTATAGTAGACAGTCATTCACTCAACGACGATATTCATTCAATCTTAATGTACGCTAAAAATCACCCAGTTGTTTAGTTGTTTGATAAAATCCTTTCTAGACGCGGCCTGCTTAGGGAAATTCGGATGGTATACGGAAAAAAGTATATCTCATACAAAGGATTTTTCTCCATAGACTCCTTGTAAACAATTTAATATATCAATAATTATGCGATAAAATCTAACGGGAAAAATAATGCCGCCTGAATGTAGCCTAGCACGATCACTTACGTCTTTCTTATAGCGAAAAGTGACGTCATATTAGTTTTATTTGTTGATGACTCTTTGTATTAATAATTTATATACTTTTCAAATGTTTATGGCGCTGAACACTTTCACAATTTTAGAAGTAATACGCCAGCAGTCGTGGCCGAGCGGTTAAGGCGTCTGACTAGAAATCAGATTCCCTCTGGGAGCGTAGGTTCGAATCCTACCGACTGCGTAAAATTTTTAACCAATTTTCATCTTATTTTTATCACTTTTTGCATACCCAATAGCGTATAGCAACCATGAGTGCAACCAATAGCGATATAGATATTTTAATCCAATAAATACTGACATTAATGTTTATGACATGTATATTATATGTATTATTTATCAGTATATAAATAAATCTATATCAAAACAATGGCATACAAATAATAATAATTTATTATTCACGAGCGATAATACAACGAGCCACTTGATATAAGGTAACAACGCGGTGTAACAAAATTACAAGCTAAATGTCTTTCTCATGTCTACCTTGATATTAAAATAGTTGCACGAACAGCATTACACGAACATAACTCAGAACAACAAAACTAACAAGCTTCCCACTCATTGATCGGTCGGAAGATGGCCGTTCCAGCCAACCAGGCTCTCATTAAGCCTGCACGTGCGTCGCCCACGGCATTGCATGCTTCTACCAGGGTTGCGACACAGCCTAAACGGAGTAAAAGCGGGGATCGTCGAGTTTAAACTTGAAATATCCATTCGCAAGACCGTCGAGCTACATTGAACAAACGAGTTTCTTATCTCTCCATTACGTTCTATAAATAAATTCGTAATGGGATTACACCGAAAAAACAACGTAACGCGAATAAAAACACAATTTGCAACTGAAATGAAATACTAAACCACATTAGCTCCGGCCAACTGCCACCCCTGTGCAAAATAACTTTTCGTCATGGGATTACGAGTCCGTACCAGGGATTTAAGGTTTCATTACTTTGCTTCGTCTCTCCCTCCTCCCTTTCGGCCCTACTAATGAACAACACCCTCACAAACACTAAGAGATTTTTATACAATATTATTTCGAGATTTTCTTTTTAAAAGTAAGCATTATTAAAACATTAAATATTTTTTACTTTAAAACCTTTGTTTAATAAAAGGAAGGTCTCGACATGTAAAATATGTATTTTTACGTAATATAATTTATTATAATTAAAGTAAAATAGAGTAGCCAGTAAAATAGCCTATGTATATATACTATTAATTGAATAAAAATAAATTGCTTGTTAATAATGACTAGATTTAAAATTATGAATTAAAGAGCTTTTTTTAATTTGATTTAAAATTGCGTTCGTGAAATCATAGTAAATGCGAATGTCCCCTGATGAGTGAGGCTATAGAGTCAAGTTGGGGACGGGGAGCGTAGCGAGCCGAGACCTCTAATGTACAAATATTGCGGACGAAATGAATATATTCGGTCCCTCCCCTGGAGGGCCAGACAAGTGCACGTTTTGATTAAGTCGCTGATATGAATGTATGAAGGCACAAATTAGAAGGGACATTGTTCAAGATGGATGCATTCTTTTACGAGCTTAAGATGGTATTATCAGCTGGTTATGCTTCTAATTTTATTTATCTATGTACAATCAACGTAGGTTATTCAATAACATAACAATGTTAGAGGTATATGTCAGATCAACTTACGTACATAAAAATATGTACTTAAAATGTCATGTTTGCATATGTACTATTTTATTGAAAAATTATTTGTGAAATTATTCTTTAACTACATTTTATTAATATACGCAATATAACGTGGCAAACAACTGATGTAATTGTAACTATTAGAACTAAAATATCTGAATAGTAAAAAGAACTAAAACAAAGTTTGTGTGCAAAAGTTGACAGTTGTTCCCATTCCGACCAATCCTTACTACGTACGTCCCAAGTGTCTCGCTAATACTCCATATGGCGTTATACAGTCTGCTACCTACAATTAACTATTACTAAAAGACCTCTAGCTGCAATATTTTTAGTAGAAACATAAGCGGTTCTGATTATACTGGTTTAATATTCATAACATTGAAAGGGCGGAAAAGTTGATGCAATGCCATGTGCATGCATTAGGGACGATGAGACAATCGGACACCAGTCGCGTCGATTAGTTCTAACAACTGGCCACTGTGTACGACTTTTCCGAACCTTACATTACTTAATTAGACAGTTCGTATACATTATTAACATTAACTATTTTGCCCCTTATACATTTTAAACTTAGTATTTGAAAGTTATTATAATGGCGAGGCCGTTGTTATTAGGCGGAGAATTATTGCCACACACTACAGAACTAAACAAATAGTAAAAATTCCAATTTACGTATATTGTTGTTTGGTAAAAGGAGCATCAGCCTCAGCTATCATCCCAGCTCTGTATAGCTGAAACGAAACACAGTAATTCACAATACGCCTTAAAAACAAAAAATGTAGATATCAACTATTAACCAAACTCCGACGTATAATAGCATGTATATGTATATACACCGATTACGTTTTAATTTATTGTGTCTAAAGGGCCTCAAATTCAATATTGCAGTTTGGCAGATCAATACAAACGCAGACCGAATTTATTACTTTATGGAAGGTGTAGTATATACTGTCATATTACATAATATTTCATTAGGAATGTACGGAATTATTGCAAATTATTGCATATTCGCACACAACTATCAATGTCTGCAAATTTCTTACAAGCTCTCATGTTTCCTGAAGTACCGTCTGTCTGGCGCCGGATATGTGACACCCACGCTTGTTACCAACTAAGACGTTGGTACTTCTATTTGCTAATGAATGTATGACTTGTCTTATTCATTTTCACAACCAACTTATGCAATTCATTTAAGTAAAATAGTCAAAATACTATATGAATACTCATCACAAATAAATATTGTATTTGTTTGTTTATATTATCAAAATAAAATCACAATTTTAATAAAGTAAGCTGACCTGAGCATATGTTCTAACTTTAAATAATGTTGACTGCATAGCAATAAATTGCCGAAATAGATTTCACAACATTAATTAAGGAAATTAAAAGGATATACTAATTTTGTCGGTTGTTGGATCTTTTGGACCAAACCGCAATACATATATTAAATGCATTAATATAGAAATATATAGGTATATCTTTGCATAAACACTTTGGACATTAAATAGCTAAAATCGCAATATATTTTCAATAATTCACATTCCCATAACATTAATTGATGTAGCATAAATTCTGACAAACATTTTATAAATTAACGAAGTATAAAAAATATAAGCATTTTTAACACCAATAATTTAACTGTGGAATGCAAGGAGTCTATCTTACGATTAGACGCAGTTCGATTTTACCATCTTGTAAATTCCTGCAAATTATTAGATAGTATATAATATGAGTAAAGCGTGTTGAGTTATTAGCGTGTTCAAAGCGCTGCATCTCAATCATCTATTCAATCAATGATAAAAAGTTTTAATTATTCCAATTGAAAAATCGATTATTAACAATTTTCATTTTCAATACCTACCTCTTTTGTACCAATATTTAATACCGATGAAACTAATTTGTACGACTTATTTCCAATTAGTTTGAAAAGAATATAATAAATACTACATAAAAATTAAACATTAATTACGTAAATCATTCAATAAAATAAGAGAACCTTATAGAGAATTAAAAACCTTAAAGAGAACCTTATATAGAGAACTAAGCTGTTAGTTAGCCCTCTTTACAGCTCCGTGTTTGCAGTTCACACGGCCGTCCTCCGCCTCCCACACGTTTCACAGTTCACACTTTAGTGTTGGTTAAAATCAGTGACGTCATCCGCTCTGAAACATTCTAAAATGTTTATCGATGTAATAAGATACGGAGTTTCATTCAACTTGTTGCTTACAGTAAATAAGTAGTGAAATGTTTTGTTTTTAAGAAATATTATAATAATTAAAATAGTTTGAATCTGTGTTATGGTACTGCCTTATGGTAAAAAAACGTATGTTTTAAATGTCACACACATTTAAAATATACGTTTTTTATTATAAGGCAGCAGGCAGATATACAAAAAAGAGTATGTATCTATTTATATACACATACTTTTTTGTAAATTACATAATTTAGCCATCGAGAAATGTAAATATATATTTTTTGTATATACCTTAAATGTATTCATAAACATACACAAATATTTCAATCACCACTTAAAATTGCTATCTTATCGTTCACACTTTCAATGTTAGTGTTAAAAAAGCAATGGGTGTTGAAGAGTTCTTTAAGTGCATAATTGTCAGTAATTTGGAAAGGAAACATCTTATTATTCTTTGTATGAAGCTCAAGACATCAAACAACAGTTACAGCGAAAAATGTTACAAGGATACTGATATGTATATTATGTATCCTTGTAATTGATTCTGATTAATGTATTCCTATTTCTTTTAAATAAAATACTGTTAATTGAACTCAGTACAATTTTCACCTAAAAACCTTGAAAAATGATTTACTCGCTCTAAATTAATTTACTCACTCAAATGAACACCCATAAAGCGATTTCCGTGTTTCTGTAATGTTTTAAAGAAACTGCAAATGAATTCTATTTCGAAACACTTTTTATATATTAAGAATGGTATACAAAAAATTAACTTTTCATATTATGATTGACGTAATAAGTTACTATTTTCTTTGTTAGATAACTGCCTCAATGATTGAGTTATAAGCTTTTAAGCTTCAAAATACTCAATAAAAAATTGAATATAGAATTATTAATTACATGCTAACTTTTAACTGTTAAAAAAACATATTAATATATATTAAGAGTTAAAAGTATATAAGTATAATACCAAAGAAGTTTTTTTATTAATAGATATTATAGTGGTATTAAAATTTGTATTTTTTATTAGTATCTTATATTTATAATAGAGAGTCATAAAAATGTACTTTTTATGAGGCAAGTGGTGAGAGTGTGGACATGTTAGATAGAACAGCCGTCGACATGTTGATGGTCCGAAGAACCTTGTCACGGAAATTTACGGTATATAATGGTCTGCCTGATATGTTTTATAGTATGAAAAATAGTTTGACACGAAAATATAACAGCAATCACAAAAATAAAACGAATGTAACGTTAGTAAAACGGAACCCGTGTTCGGTGAGTGGTGAGATGTGACGACGGCAAACGAACTTTAAACATTAATAAATTTTATTACGGAATACGATTGTATATACAAATATAGTTGAAAAGTTTTTAAATAAAAATTCATTTTTCATATTTTTGCAGAAATTATTACTTAACTAACATACTTATACAATTTCATAATACGGTTATACTATTTAACTAAAAGAGATAATAATTTTAAATAAACTAAAATGTACATATTTTATCGTAACAAGCAAAAAACAAAATTAATGTTTTTCATTATAAATCAACGCCGCGCTGTCGGCACAGTAACGCCGCGTGCGGGAATAATGCACACTAATGAGCACACGCGACTTGCACACGACAACAGCCTAGAAACTGTTATCACTAAATAATAATAATTGTAATCAATTTTGTATTTACTAAAATATAACGTATTAATAATGAAATGATTTAACGTGCATTAAATAATTGTAAAATTTTGAATGCTATTTTTAATTATAGTCAAGATAAGTTTTATTTAACAAAATAATTTATACGTTATTCGTAGGTAGTGTTACAAATAAAAACTAACCAACTATTTTATTTTTTCAACCTGTATTACAACGGCCCTGTGGCGCAACGGATAACGCGTCTGACTACGGATCAGAAGATTCCAGGTTCGAATCCTGGCAGGGTCGCTTGTTCCATTTTGTATTTTTTTTTTTCATTTAAATTTTATTTATATATATATATATATATATATATATATATATATATATATATATATATATTTTTTTTTTTTTTTTTACTTTAAATTAAATTTTAATGTTATTAAAAACGCATAAAAACTTTTAACTTTTAAAAACGCTTAACAGAGCAACGTTTAGAGTCAAAATTATCTTTCAATTGAAATCAAAATTCAACGTCAACATTTATAATAATATATAAATAGTAAAATAAAAACAAAACCAAGCATATTAAGAAAATAAACTTTTAAAATCTCTAAGTACATAAAAACACTTCTAAACCGCACAAAAATTTCATCGCCTGTAATAAATTTTCGCTATCTTTAATCTCACGATTTGTTAAGTGTCAAAATACACAAGTTGAACCAAATATATCTTCTATGCGATAAGATATTGAAATTTTTTAATCAATACAAACGAAACTTGAATTTTTTTTAAAAAATTGTATGTAAAAACAAAATAATTAAAATAAGACCAGACTGACTTCAAACTTTACAGCATTTAAAGAACGATCTAATTTCATTTCAATTTTATGATAGATATTTTATTTTAATGAATATAAATTTATCGATATTAAAAAAAAATGTCGTTTTTACTTTACTACCAGCTGTTCTGTATTTAGTTGAGCTTATCAGTAAAGGTCAAGAGCGCGCCTTCCGCCCGACAGAGATAAGCGACCGAAACACAGCATCCACAGCCTAAGTTTATTTATAACCCGATATCAATGGAATAAAAAAATATCGATAGAGTCTGTCTGTCACGGTTTTGTTTGTGTGATAGTTTAGTTTGTGGGTGCGATAAGAGCTTAGATAAAAGTCAACTTTTTGAGTATCCTGTATCCAGCTACGTGCTGGACAGACTGCCAGTGGCTCAACCTTCATGGGGCTTAATTTGCAGGCAAACATAAAACGTAATGCTAGCACAACCAGAACAAACTTGCGCTTAATTACAAACTCGTGTTGTTGTCCCTTCCTACATAATCGTATTTTTATGCTCAAATTAATTAAACTTTCAAAGTTTCTATATAAGTCATCTTTCTGCAATATATGTTTTGGGAGGTGATCAATTCAAATCATACCAGAGGCGCTCATGACCCTTCTCTATCTTGCCAAACTGCTAATGAAATGTCATCATCATGTTATTATATCTTTCTTCATTTTAGTTGGGTCCAAAATCCAAATTTCGATTTTATAAAAAAAATATCGATGTATATATTAACGTATAATATTAAACAAGGTAACTGAGCTCATTAAATAAATTAAGAAAACTTTAAAATTACGAATTTAAATAAAACTGGTTCATTTCAATATTTTTTTTTCCTGGTTATAAATAAAATAAAAAGGTATTAAATGTAAAACGTATATTAAGTTATTTTTTATTATTTTAGCGTATGCCTTAAATAAATGTTTATAGTCGCAGCTTAATATGTGAATATTGTATTCGTTTTTAAATATTTTCATAGCTTTTAGCCCCTTATACGTGAGGCAAACATCCTGTCGACAGACAAATATTGGCCTGTCCGTCGCGAGATGGCTCCGGACATCACAGACATGTGCTAAACACCTATCTCGTGTAAACTCACTATTATATCCATTTACGTACTTTTTAACAGATAATATAAATTGTGTTTACTTTGAATACATTCGGACTTACCTTTCTTTTATTTGTAAATGATAAAAAAGGTCTCAAAACAAAAAAAAATCAATATTTGTAATAATATTCCAAAATGTATTTTTTATTCGGATTTCTCAGTTATATAAGCGATATGTTCTTATCTAATTATAATCATCTCTATGAGATCTCAGTTTCATCAATTTATAACTATCAGCCAGTCTGTTTACACGTTTTAATTTAATACTTCTCTAAACTTTCAAAAAGTGTAAGACGAAATTAATTCGATTAGCATTAAGCATAGCATATTATCTATATATATATATATAGCATCTTAGGCATTTTTTTACAGAATAACAATAAAACACAAGTGTTACAAGTATTAAAAACAAATACCAACTATAAAACACTTTGTGATTTATCAACTAAAATAAAATCACAATATTTTTAATTATACTTTAATTAACATAAAAAAATAACACTACTGTAATAAGCCATATTTTAGAAAAAATAAGTGTTGATATGAAGACACAGCTTCATGGCTATACCTTCGTAAGACATTTATTTGCTGATACAAAAAAAACCTTATGTAGACCTATAATGCACGCTTTCCAAAGTGTTTCAAAAACATCATTGAAAAATTATATTTTTAGTCTGTACTGAAAACAATCACGATCGATCTTTATAAAAAAGATATGCTGACATGACCCTTTTAAGTTTTTATTATACGTACCTAAATAATAACTTAAATATGTATTACAGATTAAATAAATAAAATCTATCAAATTAATCTGATCAACAGTCAATGGGATATCATATCAATGTCGTACTTAAGATGATGTTAACATTATTTCATGTCACGCGGCAACGCAGCACGACACTATCATACTTGTCACGCTGAATGCGTTCACTCATAAAGAAATGATGAAGGTTCTTTCGGATGTGCAAAAAGTGATAAATATAATCAATTATAATGAATTTATTATTATTAACTATTTTACCGTCCGGCTTTGCACGGGTAGAATACGAGTCTACATAGAATGTGTATACTAAAATCAAATCAAATCAAAATATTTTTATTCAAATAGACTTTAACAAGTACTTATGTATCGTCAAGCGCTACCCGTATACCCGTTCGGCGTTGAAAAAGAAAAAAAAACTCAACTTTTCCTGCAAGGAACCTTGGCGAGCGTGCGCAGAGCAACTCACCAAAGTTCATCACAATTGGATATATGATTTAGCAATGCATAGCAAACATAAAACAAACATCCATTTTTATTTATTGAGAAAAAAATTAAGATAATAGCGGGTTCACTTACGTAACTTATGAAGGAAACCTAGACTTGTTTTGAGAGAACGTCTTCCATTGTAATGTAGATAACATGAAATAACATAAGTTAAAGCGGAATAGTTAACAATAATTATTTGGATGCTTACAGTTCATTAAGTAATAATAAATACAAAAAGTATTTAAAATAGGCGATTCCAGTTCGTTGGCGAGGTGTGAAAGCACCTCGAAACTTTTAATATTTGCATATTAAAATAAGCTATTTTGGCTTCGTATCAAGCAAAACGTTGGAATTAATTTGGAATATAATAAATGGAACTTTATTTAACACTTAGTATTTGATTACGGGTTGTATGCGGACTGCCCAAGATCGGGATGGTTGGCTTTCTCTGGGCTTCGTCCAGCAGTGGACGGCAAAAGGCTAAAAAATAATAATAATAATTTGATTATATTTATAACATCAACAAACCAATAGCAAAGAATTTATGATTATATTTCAATAAGGTATCAGGAAATCTAAACTGAGGTCGCTATTAGGGATACATCATACATAGATACTTAACAATATATTTAGTTACGCTGCGATACGTTCACACTGAGACCGGTCACGGTTATCACACCAGCCACATGGAAGTGAAGGGCGATTGTCATTATCTATGCACGAGGAAAAAAAATATTTGGTAAAATAAATAAATTATTTTAACATATTGTCCATATTTAATTTAAATCTAAAAGTTCAGTAAAATTTCACTATCTATTTTTTTTTATAAAACATACTCGAAGGGTAAATTTATTTACATACATTTCAACGTACCCTCGAGTAAATAGTATATTGTACAAATTTCCATAGTGACTCAACGAAAACTTACCATCCGGTTCGGCACGTGAACGCATTTCCTGTCTCGCGGAAATGGTCGTATATATCGTGAGAAAAGTGTATTGATTTTGTTTCCCTTAATATTCCACATAACTAAATCATTTATACCGTTAAATAGAGTTATTTTATTTAGTATTAAAAACAGATTATTGCTAAAGACATTGCTGTTTTGCAAAGCAGAGGTTTGTAGTCACCTTCACCCAAAGAATCTGGTACTTTAAAGTGTTAACAACTTCTTTGTACCTAAAATTGTACTAGCTTAATCACTGCTCAAACTGGATCACAGCAAAACAAAAATAAATAATTGGCGGTAGAAGAATGATATACTCTAACGATCTATGTACTATGTACCTGTAAAAAACCTATGCCCAGCAGCTCAATTTTATTGTGAATACATACTTTTTTACACAACATACATACACAGCGTACAGATACATCGACTATTTTTATAATATTCATATATAATGATTTGCATATCAACCCCATTTATACTTACCACATACTAATGAGGGATATAAAAGGCTCCTCACATCCTATCATTAATTGCGACTGTACACAGGAATTTTCTTTAAATCTTCAATCACGGTATTAAAAGCGAATAAGTTTCAACTCATTAGTCTACTTGCCCTTTTATAGACATCCGATTCACAATAATTACTCGTCCTTACTCGTATTTAGGTCTCTAATTACACGCTAATTGATAGATAAGTAAATACATGTTAAATACCAGCTTGTTTTTAAGTAAATGACTTAAATGCTGTACTTCTTGAAGCGTTCTTAAGAATAGATTTTTAGAAGTGTGTCTTTATTGCTATGCTGTCGAGAGTAAGTAATGCATTTATCTCGTACGTGTATATCATTTTCTTAGGAACCCTCCTAGCCCCCAGCAGCCCATACGGAAAATTCTCACTTTTATATTGACCAGATCAGGATCATTTTGGATCTTCCATCGACTTACTATATTCAATCAATTAATTTCAATTGAAAACAAATTCCTCACGATGCGGGCTTAAAAAAATAAAAGAACATTTAAATTAATTTGATTTTTGATTCCGATATAAAAAAAATAGTAAGTATAGATTTTATAGCTTTATCATTTTATTTATTTCAGATATTCTCGTTAAGCACCAATACCAATTCTTACGAAAACATATACTATACTGATACAATATGTATGTAAATCTTACATAACTATATCGATATAATATGTACATCTTAAAAAATATTAAGAAATTCTTAATAAAAGATCGATTTTTGGAAGTTAGTGGTGTTATATACAAGGACGTTCCTTGGAAGAGATTAAATTTGGCCCTTTGCCTGACCTCTTACCGGTGGTATCGAATTGCTGTCCAGACGGACTATGAGAACGAAGGAATAGAGGATGCACCTGTGTTTGCACATAAGTTGTGCACCATAATATCCACTACGAAGTTAGTTCGTCTTTGAATTGAACCGCCACAGCCGACATTCAATCAGTAAAATATAAATATAGCGACGAATATGAAAAATATAGCGATATTCAAATAAAATAGATTAGTAATATTTTAGTTTGATATATAAAATAACACAGATGTGTTCAAAGTTCATATTTGATGGCCAAGGCGTGACGACAACGCCCCGGGGACACAGTATATGAAAGGGTTTCCCCTCCGGCCCAGCAGACTTACAACTATTCCAATTTAGAAGGAATTTTCATTAAGCATTTGTTAATTACTTACCAGCTGAGCGATAAATATTCTTCCGAACCTGCATACCAACCTTATTTTACTATATAATATAATCATAATTAATTTAGGATTATTTTAAAATGAAAATTAACATATTGCGAGTGAATACCTTTTTGCGTTAGGCAGGTTATTTATTGAGAAAGGTTATAACATAAAGTATTTAACACTACGATAAGACGGACTATCCAACCTAACTAGATAAAATCAGGAGATAATTAAATCAGGTATAATTAAAAAAAATCTCTGCGTAATACGGACCGTTTATTGTGGCATTTTATATACCATGAAGAGTCGAAAGTAACCATGGACGTCAACCAGTCTGGCAAACTATATGGAGTACTAGTATTTAGTAAATATTGTTGATTATGTATTTCGTATTCACTTTTCCATAAGTTTATAGACAAGTCGTCCTGCGTTCTACCCCATTATATAAAAAACTCTAATTCATGGCTATGTACTCATCCTATGTATGAAACAGGCTTATATAATCATTTTTTAACGAGCATGAAACCGCAGGACCCGGCTAGTTATTCCATAAAAGTACGTGCAGTATAATCATTACGGCACTGTACTGTAGTGCGCATGCGTTATGGCCCCAAGTGATACTTACATCGGGCTAACACAGTTTTCTACTCCGAGCTCAGTCTAAGTACAATAGGCGTGCTTAAGTGCAAAAAAAAAACAGCTTGAGTTTAAAGAATTTATTTTATTATGGACAATATTTTTGTCTGGTAAATATATCAGGACTACGTAAAATACTTAGGAAGCGATGTTATTAACATTATATTGATAAAATAAAATATTTTATATTTATATGATAATGAATCCGACTGAGTTGAAACTTTGTACAGTAGTTGTAGTTAGTGGGAACTGAGAATTGTTTATTTAATAAAAACAACGTTTATGGGATTGTATTATGTACTTTCCGTTCTATCATTATTATTCACTCCTTATTATTGTATATGCCATAAAAATCTTATTTCTTACCTTAAAAACAAATAATTTCGATTTCGTTAGATTAAAATTAGTTCAATTATACAAAATTTCAGTCTTGTTATAAATATCTACTTGATAAGATTTAATTCAATAAGTCGTGGTAGAAGGGCGGAAAGAATTGGTCAAATTAATCTAATTTGAGTAAATCGATAACTGTATAAATCATACGGGCGGTCCGGAGACCATACAAGTCTTTCTACCAGCTGTACGCCGCCCTCAAACTCCAAATCAATTTAATAAAAAGGTTTCCTATTGACTGTTCGTCTAATGAAAAGTCGGTATGCACGTGCACCGTTTGTGTAACAATTGAAGATATATTTTTTCTATTTAAACCGGAACCGTACACGTTATTAGCAAACCCAATCACTCAAGGTTAGATGAGTAAATTAAACAACGTAAGAAACATGTTTCTTTAAAATTTTACTTCGTCTATCAATCTATTTAAATCTTATGTTAAGTAAAAATATTTAAAGACACAAGACAAATAAATAAGTATAAAATACTATACAGATGATAAAAAATTATGGAATTATAGTATTTATTTAATTAAATACAGGATAAATAATATTATAATTTAATAAATGGCTACGTAATTACTGTAACATGACAATTTTAAATTGCTTTTAAGACCTACTTGGAAAAAGAATAATTTGATATCGTAATTATTTTTCCATTCAAACGACTTTGCACATTTGATTTAATATAAAATACTTATACTAAACTAAATATAAAAATAATACGTCTACTCTTATATATTTCTAGTATAAATAAACAATATAAAACAATGAGTGTAAGTGTTAATCGACTATTTTCAACTGTTACTATGAATATGTAATCCACTAAGCCTGCAATAGATTTTTTCCGTGAGTGTATAAATCTAAAATTAACTAATTAAATTTAGCAGTATTAAATATTTCAGAACTAGTTGCTGTCCGCAGCCTAGCCCGCTCAGGTGTAGTTTTTTGAGTATTTTGTTGAGTCTTTAGACATAAAACTGTAACAAACAAACTCACTTTTACATTTATAATATTAGTTAGATTAGATTAGGTTTAAAAAAGAAAACACAGATCCAATGGGTCTTTTTTTAATCGATCTTTAAATAAAAAACATAATATTACTAGTAGTTACTATATCACGTTATTATTTACTATATCACGTTATATTCGCACGATATCGCTCGTATAGAAGGGTGTTGATTAAATTACTTGACATGCGCGCGCCAATTTGTATCCTTCTTCCCCCTTGAAACTACACAGAATACTTCGTCAGCCAAATCCTGTTACTGTTTCATAATTAAATAGCTTTTATTCATAGCAACAATAAAAGCTTTAACGTTCAACGAATTTACAACCTAATAGTATTTAATAACGAATCATCAAAGTAATAAAAAATATTATTCTATTAGAGATAGCCCAGCGGATAGAACACATGAATCTTAACCAAATGTTGACCAGCAGTGAGACATTTACAGGACGTGACATTCTTACAAGAGGTTATCACAAACTATATTCATTGTTACCCGCGATTACAGCCGCGTCTAGTTTATTTGTCCAGTCCAGTCCATAAACAGGTCTCAAGTTTACCCCTATGTCAAAATTCATTACAATCAATTCAATGCTTTAACGCCGATGAAGTAACAAACAGTCTTAATAATATTAGTCTGATTACAAATCTCGTATGACCTCCCTCGTTTCCAATCCAGACTCGTAACACGATTTGCGCACGCATAAATTTCATTACAATTTATAAACGAAACTAAAAGCTTCTCTCATCACGGCTAGTCCACTAATACACTTCCTACTAT
Organism: Nymphalis io; assembly: GCF_905147045.1. Classification (NCBI taxonomy): domain Eukaryota; kingdom Metazoa; phylum Arthropoda; class Insecta; order Lepidoptera; family Nymphalidae; genus Nymphalis; species Nymphalis io. Next base: position 4,974,173 of record NC_065903.1, read on the forward strand.
AAACAATAACATGGAAACTTTTTAACACGTCATATAGTTTATACTCTAGCGAAGTCGGCAAACGAGGCGAATAATTCGACTTGTTAAGAAAATACGCGCACGTGCAGCCAACGAGCGTGGTTCAAGTGACGTTTGTTTAAAATTTTCCCAAATAAACGATCCCTTTGTATTAATTATTGGTATATTTAGTATAGATACGGGTTATATTGTTATACATTTGAGCGGTAGTAACAATGTTTAAAAATCGTACAATTTTATTTACAAAAATAGAATAGCGGATTTTTTGTTAAATTCCAACTAGGCAGGTGATGAGCTTTGAGCTTTGAGCTTTGTGTTCGTCTGAGTTAGTACAACTCACTCATCAGATATTCTATCACAAAACAGCACTATTTGGTATTGTTGTGTTCCGGTTTGAAGGGTGAGTGAGCCAATGTAATTACAGGCACAAGGGACATAACATCTTAGTTCCCAAGGTTGGTGGCGCATTGGCGATGTAAGCGATGGTTAACATTTCTTACAATGCCAATGTCTATAGGTGTTGGTGACCACTTACCATCAGGTGGCCCATATGCTCGTCCGCCTACCTATATTATAAAAAAGGCGAAAATATAATAATCTTTATTGAATAGTTTACTAATAACTTGTAAAATATTTTTATTAGAAACATACCAGTCAATTATAAATTAGCCATGGAACGGAAATACCTCGTAGTAATTATTGATCTACATCTCAATATTAAGTGGATGTCATAATTGCAATTATATTACAAAACAGATTCTTATATAAATTTAATTATAAACATTAAACTTGTACCACGCAGTTATACAAACAGAGGGCGGCGCCGACGCCGAAGAGATTATGATCGGCGTGATTAATAACGAACTATCGCTGCGCCCGCGCCGCGGAGTCGCGGACATCTTGTGTGGATCAGGCTGAGCCACTTTGGTTCATCTTACCAATACGACTAATTTACACTGGTCAGTACGTATTTACTATGTAAAATCTAATGTTCCTATTATAAAGGTAAAACTAAAACATAAATGCTTACTTCTTCCAACCAATATACTCAATTAAAGACAATTACAAATCGATATCATCAAAATAAGATTAAAATGGTTTTCGCGTTTAAGTTATCAACGACACAAACCGACTAACCAAATAGATGAAAGACATCGCGAATGTAATAAATAAATCAGAGCGCGCGCAGGCGTCGCCTTCGTCAGCTATGACGACGCGCGACGCCTGACAGCAGTCGCCTTAATGACTCATTCCTTTCAGAACTTCGCTTTTCATTCTAAATATTAGTTCATGTGTGCGTGTAACAGCATCGAAAAAAACGATAAAATATTCATTTTAAACTATATTAATACTTAATACATATTTTAATACTCATTTAAAACAATATTTCTTAGTAAACAAGTAATTAATATTAACGCTCATCAATAAGTTATGATAAAAATAGATCCAAATAATGGGTACTCTTTATTCTCTAGTACGCTATGATACTTCGCCCAACCATCTTTGTAAAATATTAACAAGTACGCAAAAGCCAATAAAAATTGAAACAATAACAGTTGTCAAATATATCTAGTCATAAGCACGCAGCTTACTTGACAAATATCGAACAGCGGTTCCTGAACGTACTTCTATTACAGAACATGTAAATTTAGATTTTAAATTTCTGTAAGTGGCAAGTATGTCGTGGTGATAGGGTTCAAATCTGCGGTAAGTGAATATACGTACATGTGGTTAGCACAAGTGGAGCGCAGGCGCAGCTGTCGCGACGACCAGACAACAGTTGTCGGCGAAGTGTGACTGGATGTGCTGTACGAGTGCGCATCGCATTAACCGAGCACTGATTTACTGTCTACTATTTTTTATTAACAACTGCACGATTATTCATCCTATAGAGCAAGTTAAGGCTAATTTATTCAGAACCTAATCCCTGTCTAACTAACACGGGATACTAATGTAATCAAGTGCAGCTATAAGCTTTGACAATTATGATCGATATTCTAATTTCACTGGATTATGATTGTCTAGATCTGTCACATTTAAAAAACAAAACGTAAATAAACTCTACATAACTTAATAGGCTTAAAGGAACGACATACTTGATACTCACATTCATAATATATATTCTTTACATGGGTAAAAAATACATAGAGATTATAGAAATATACTCATATTTTTTAAAAATATATATCTACTTAATTTTTCACAAAATAAGCAACAAGCCATCAGTATTCGCTACCTCATAAATAAAATGTTTCCTTATGTAACGTAGCATATTATAAACATATCTGTTTAATTTACATCGCCCATTATATTACCGTCCAGTCACATATCTGAATATGATATTACCGTTTTCCTGTAGTTAATTATTATTAATGTCCTCGACGAGTTAGGAGTAGCCAAGTGTTATTTATTGTGAAAATGTTATTTATGCTACAAATAAATTCTGTGTGGTATTTTTCATGTGTCGCTCGTCAGAAAATCTTCGCGTTCGAGATCTGGCTCAATGTTTTGTTTAGTTGTTTTTGAAAGATACGTTTTCTTATTACAGGCTAGGGAATAATTATAACATAACCTTAAACAATCAATGTGATCTTGAATATGTTTTGAAACTATATAAAATGCATTGTTAATGTATAAAATGTATATGATTTCCGTTTTAAAATCCTACTTTAAAATCGGTCGAAACCCTTTGAAATATGTACTCGGTATTAATGAGCAAATACTCAAGTTATATTTTCTATGAATAATTTACAGCAATGCATTTATCATTCATTAGTATTTTAATTAACTGGGAGGCGATATCTCAAAGAGAAAACCCATTATGGAATCCACTGTAAAGCAAATTCTTCTTCAAAATCTTAAAATTAATGTTTTTTTAAGAAAACGTAAACCACTCGTAGAAAGAACTCCAGTTTTTAATAAAAACTAAATGAAAAAAATATATGATCTTTAAAATGTAAAGAAAAAAATTACTATTTTAAATTGTACATAGATTCATATTAAAATCATAATTCGTTTTATATGACACTGTCTAACCAATATTTCAAAATATAAGCTATTTAACAATTAAGCCATAAACTATATTACTAATGTACGACGACAACTTTAATGAAAATAATGCTTATAGTTGACTCTTTACATATAATACTGTTAATAACATCGCAACGACATGAATTTAATATTTTAATAAAGGTAAAACTCTCCGAAATAGGCGTATGTTTTCCAACGGAAGCGCGCTATATGCCCTCATGATTAAGCCAACAACTGGTGTGATTTTTAAAGGAAAAATGTCCAGATGAGCGCTGTATCTTGTGACATGAACGAAAATAATTTGACGCAGCCGTTCGGCGGACGACATACGGGGACACGTGGGCACGATATATTACACGCGAGCCGCGCACTAAAAATATTGTGTTGGCAAATTAATGGGCATTCCCGACGGTAGGTTGTGGGATGAAAGGAAGTGCCTTTTATATGTGAAACGTTGGTTTTGTGTGAAAATGCACGGCAGCCGCACACACCTGTCCGTTCGCTTTGGAACTGAGAGTGGAAAGCGACAGGGTAAATGCGTGAGTCGAATAAATTATAATTATCCAATAATATATTGAAGAAAATCAGAATTCATGTAGCATTTCCATAACGTGCATGACGCTAGGATAAAGCTGCACTGGGGAATAACACGGGACGATTTTTCATGCGATATAAAACCACACCTTCCGCAAGTTTAATTTATATTGAACCACATATTTTTATTATTTATATACATGTGCGTTGTACGTTTACATAACAAGAATTAAGAATACAAGTGCGCGAGCTTACTAAACTTGTACATAATTCAATAGCACAGAAGTGTGAACATATATCATTATAATAGGGTAGTATTAATACAGAACATATTTTATATTTGTATAATTTAGCACTAAACTGGATTTAATATGAATTGTAAAGGTCAATATTAAATGTTACATGAATTTTGAAAAAAACAATTACATACCTTCAAACAATCTAACAACAATCGCCATGATATGTAAATCGATTATCTCTGTCATCATTTCATGTCATATGTCATGTCATGTCATGTCATGTCATGATATGTAAATCGATTATATCATTCGCTTTCCCTTAAATCCCATTTGTTTGTTGGCGAAGTGTGTACTGCAACAAAAAGGATTTGACAGACTTATAGGCAGGTGGTTTGCGTCCTTGGCATTTAATGCGATTATTGAAAAAGTTTATACAATTAGACATATATTTCAACGATATTTTATCGATCCTAAAATACATACAAGACGCTGTTTTTACATCGAGTATTCAATTAGCTAAGTTCAAAATCGCATCATCATGATTCTTATGTTAAACATCAACATCTCAACTTTTTCTAATCATATCTCGACAGCCCTGCGAGACGGATGTTACAAAGAAGATATGCGTCGTAGTGTGCGTCAGTTTCATAATAATTGAGCAGATTAATATCCCTCCGGGGTGTTCATATTTCGCCGTCCGGCCTTTGCCGTCTGTCGACTTCTTCCGCCACCCATTTTATATATCGCCCACGTTTTTACGTTAAAAAAATCATAAATTTTCGAAATATGACAGTCCAATGAAAGCATTGCTCTTATTTCAGTCCATTTTACCTGACGTTGTTGTAACGCTATTTATACTTTAAATCATTTCTTAAACCAAATTACCAACTGAAATCAACAAATCACTAGTATGTATTTAAATACAACTTTCTTTGACGCTTTCACTAATCTCATTCGCATATTTTGAATGAAATTATGTTAAATTCATGCTAACTTGTTATAGCATTATTATGTATCGTTAATTATTCATATGCATTACTTTTTTACATATATACGACAAGTTAACACAGTCATTACACAAAAATGCTATAATAAAGAAACACCGCAACACTTTTTACAATATCTTCATAAGAAGAGTCTATCTTCTGATATCTTTTGATTTTCGATTTAGAAGAATTCTCATATAGACCCACAACGACATCTGTTTCAAGTTAAATATTATACGAGTTGTTATAGTAGCTTTCATTTCTTATAAGTAGATATAAATTCAAAGTATATTGCTATTAGGTATAAGTAGCGAGGATCCTGATGCAGGGCGGGCGGCGCAGTATAAATACGTGGCACGTGCGCCCGCGCAGCTGCCCGCCACGTGGCCGCCTCTTTACGCATTTAAATATAGATCATTGTCTCGACTATCGCGGACACGCCCACTAAGCAGATAAAACACCACATCAAACGTTAAGCTGTAAATCGGCCGTTTATACGGTAACCAACTTTGTTATACCACCTGCAGCTAGGGCAGCTTACGAGATGTTTTTGGAAGTTCGTGAGTTTTTTATTGAGCAAATGTTTAGACAGAGCTTGAAACAGTCTCTAAATCCAGCGTACAATACCGCATCCAGACACTATAAACAAATTTCAGATCTACAAAGTAAAGAAACAGTTAAACCCAAAAACGATACTTCATAGATCACAACAAACGCCAACATTAATTTGTTTTGATGAACCATCTAAAAGTTTCCATGTACTACGTTTATATATATCGAGTACGACCGATGTCCCCTCGCTAAAAAAAGGAAACAAAAAGACGATCGAGCTTACTTCCGCAGCAAAATGCTTCCTCTAATGATAAGTTCCCTTCGCACACATCTCCCCATCAACACGAGATGTCTCAAGGTTCTTTTGAAAATCACCCGAAGATTTTTTCAATATCCGTCGATATACAGTAAATTACCTACAGTACACAGATGTAAAAGTATGAAGTAAATGAAAATATACTTATGAAAATCAATTATTACAATTGTACCAAATCAAATTATTACAAATATCAGAAACATTTAAAGCTGGTTTTATTGAATTTGAAAATAAAACTGTATCAATTATTTTTATATATAACAAAATCGTATTAATAAAACAGAAAGTTAAGATTAAAATTATTTTGTTATAATTAGTTTGAATAAGTATTAACAAGTAACAGATCAAAATCAAATTCAAATTATTCTTTAAAGAAAGTATAAAAATATAAAGTAGGCTTTGATTCCTCATTTTACAATTTTAATTTCAACATAAAGCTACCACCGGTTCGGAATGTAGATTCTACCGAGAAGAACGACAAGAAACTCAGTAGTAACTCTTTTTAGAATCAGAAAATGAAATGTAATAATTATATACAATTGTATATAATTATATTTATTTATATTTATTTATATATTTATATATCCTCAATGAACATACATATCATGTATGAAAATCTACAAATACTAACTCCAAGCTCTTCTATCATTTACATATATCTCATACAGTATAATAAGTGTTATATATATATATATTAAAAAAATAACCTGAGTTTTAAATTCAGTTAATAGTAAATGTAAATAAAAAAATCATATAAGTGACAATAAATCCTTATATAATAATGTCATGCAATTCCTAAATAACTATTATTTATTGTTCTAATATGTCATCAAATCATAATATTTCTTGATACATTTGTCGGAGCATATGTTTTAAATTTAAAGGTAAAAATATAAAGATAAAATATCATTAACCACATATATTTTTATTTCAGTATGTAACTGCTAAACCTTTACGGCATTTTACTCCCCGTCTAGCATCAACATACCAGTACAAGGGTAAGCACAATTTAGTACGCCTCATTCCCCCTAAACCTCTCCCCTAGCGATCGATAGCCGGCGCCATTTTGAATTTTCCGACCAATACGCGTTGTCAGGGAAAGCGGTAACCATGGAAACATTACGCTTCGCCAGTCGGCCTGAAGGGGAAAGTCAAGGAGGCTTTGAGGTAACCTACCTCTATTATAACATATCTATATTAATACATATGCATATTCAAATGTAATCGTAGTGTTTTGCGCATTCATTTAAATATATATCTGTGCCTTTACTTTAAAACAGTGATAAAAACTCTTAAATTTTATGTTTTAATTGACCAAACTCAAATGAACACTTAATGCAAGATTAAATCCTAAGGATTCACTCAGAATTTTAATACGCGTGAAGTACCATTTTGTTGTTAGTAGGTACACTTCAACAGAATCGCAACTGTATTTTCCTAACATTTATGAATAGCATGCACATCGTTTCCAAAGAGCACGCATTGTATTGTAATGTTTGCCAACACCGACGCTCCCTGCACAAAGCGACCGTCGTGCTAATACCTTTCATACTCAAGTAAATTTCAAACACTATGAACAACTTCCTCTTCTTTCTTACCTTCAACCGCATTGGTGTTGTATTTATGAACGCTACCCATTGTTTATATTTCGTTTTCTACTCGAGTGAAGTTCTCTAGTGATGACACCTGCAAGTTTCGACCTACCTGTCCGTACGGCGAAATCTCTTACAACGACACTTTCAACTGTACTGTTTCCTGTATTTGTTCGCCAACAATAGGCCGTAAGACTGTCGGTATCACGTTGACAAGCGACTGTACTGTTCCATTGCCGAGACTCTTTTTGAAGTTGTACTCATTCAGTAATTGTTGCATGAAAACACCTTTATTTAGCCACGGGCTTACGACATTCAATTTAGCATAAAATTATTTTGTACTTTTGGAAATCCTAAGCCTTTTGTCATCATTTAGTTGTCCGAACATTCTCGGTACATGTTTTTATTTATATCTGCTCATTACATCGTGACCGTATCTTGAATATTTCAAATATTTTGTTTGAAAACAAACACGAATCCGGCATCAAATTATAATGATACAAGAAAGCGATCCAAAGCATCCGAAGACCTACAGCAGAGTGCCATTACCATTATCGACAGACAGTTAATTTGAAATAATTACACAACAAGCTCTATAATCGACTAAGTTTAACATATAAACGCATGCCTTTTATGAGCATTTAGATAATATACAAACTTTTTAATTCCAAAATCAAATAGACGTCTCCAATTAAAATTAGATGTCACAACATTATGAGCACTTTCATATAAGACATAACATTCGTAATTAAGACGAAACTTTGTAATTATCTTAGAGTAAGCATTAAAACATTCTCTTAGATAAAAATTATGACGATGTCGTTAAATTTATTTATCGAAAAAGAAATATTGATCATTATAAAACATTTATTTGCATAAGTTAAAAACAAAAGAAATCTTGTTAAATATTAAGAATCTAACTTTTTGCGGTAGATATTGTTTCTCTTATCATATTAGATCATATATGTAGCCCTCGTTATTAAACACAAGAAGTCTTATTACAACTGTTTGATAAAAGAGGTATTAGTCATATTACACTTTGTCATATATACAACCTTAGGTCTACCATCTGGACGTACATACATATTACTTGACCGTCTTTATATTATCCTTGCGTGCCTGTAGTGTCGAATCACAGCGTCTCACCCTGACCCGCGGCCGTTCTTATCGTTAGGGCTCAGCCCACACGAGTCGAGAGCATTGACTCTGCAGGTGTCGCGCATCTCGAGTGACGTCATCGAGCGTTGCCTTCACGCTCTTAAGGCGAGTTATACGTATTACCATTAATGTTCATACAGATTTAAGATAATTTTAATATTTTTTAAAAGAAAACGATTGATTTATTCATTTGTAGTCCTTTATTAAACTTTATTTATTTAAAAATATGCAATAAATATGAATTATTATTTACATATTTTCACTAAAATCAAATTTAATATTAAATACCATTGGAACGTAAAGAGGAGTTTCTTTGATTTTTTTTAAAGTGATAACATGAAAATTACGCGTTAAATAGACAAAACAAATTAGAAATCAAACGAGATAGGCGCCTTCTACTAGAGAGCAAATGACAAGACTACAAGAGCGGTCATTATGTTAACGCCCTTATGCGGCCGGCGCCGGCGCAAGCTCGCGTTCAACAATGCGCATTATGCTTTGATTTACGTTTCTGTGCCCATATAAAGAAAATGCTATGTCCGATGCATTCAATTTGAATTTAATGAGTCCACATTTTATATTATTAGTAACCACTTGTGATAATTTTCAAGATGGACACTTAAATATAAATTTACATCTTACGTTATTTTTTTACATATATAAAATAATAAATACTAATACAGTGAATACTTTAAATTCAATGTAAAAGGTCGATTTTATTGACCCATATTTGTACTTAACTGATAAAAAAATTGAGTAAATGCAATATAAATCAGGTATATAGGGCATGTAGATGCACATAAATCACGAAACTAAGAACCTTAAAAAGAATATTGATACGGATGTAATTTAATATTTTCGACGTTTTATTTTACAAATTCTATTCAAATATGCAAGGTTTTGTAGTTTTCATTTCATGGCTTAAAATAGAAAGATTTTTTTTATTGCATAATATCGTCACTGTAGTTGTCGTATAAGATACGTTAACTAGCTTAATTGGCTGCTTGTTTCGCTTGTATCTGGAAATCTATTGAAAATAAAAATGTGAAAGTCTCAACACGCGAAATATTTGTGAATATTGATGCTTTGACGCACCTTGGGACCTTTGGCCTGTGTCCAGCAGTTATGATGGCCCAGACCATCATAACTGCTGGTGATAATGATGATAATAAATATAATGTAGGTTCTTATTTTTTAATTTTCAGGCTATTCTTATCTCAACTGGGTTTTGTTTCAGCAACTTAAATCCTTCATGGTCATTAAATTTAATTCAAAAATAAAATACCTATATCATTATAATAAAAAGCTTTAATTTTTTATTCAAATAATAATAATGTATACTAAGGACCTTATATATGTATAACTACTAAAAGAATCGTGACCGCGTGATATGGTCACAAAAAAGCTGGGAACATTTCGCCGTTATATCGCGGTTCCGATTTCAATTATGGAGATAAAAAATGAAACAACTATCACCAGTATGACAAAAAGATCAGTAGGATAAAGTTATTTAAGAGCAAACTCAAAACTCACCGCAGTACACGATCGTGTAATGTCTGTAATTGATTTTGAGAAATTTTATAAAATATTTAATTATAACATTCAAAGAATAAACGCATCGAAACACCATATCACCGTGAGTCAGTGTTCGACATTTCAATAGTATGAAGTGAAATCATAAAGAGTAACTCTGCATACTTAAAATATTTTGTGAAATATTTATTATGACATTATCAACCTTTTAGTTTTTTGAAAATCGCAACAATAACCATCAATTAGTAGCCTTGTTTAAATACTCACCTACATACTTTAGACAAAATAATAAATTATTTTGTTTAAAGTTATTGCCTATTTCAAGCTTATATTTACATACAGGATCATCACAATACAATTTTATTATGCTAGAACAATCTATCGACTATTGTCGAAAGATTAAAAAACCCACACTTAAAAAGGTTTTATAGTAATAATAAATTGAGAAATACTTGTTATTTTCGCGTATAAATAATTGTTTTTAAGAACAATGTTATAATTAAAATAATGTAGTGGTATAAATTAAAATCTTTAAAATATATAATATTACAAGTAAACTGAAAATGTTTACGTACAAACCTAACCTTATAAAGTTTGCGTAATGATTTATAAAAAAATACTTCGGGCACGTTCGTGTGAGGTTTCGCAAATAGTAGGGTTCTGTTATGCATTAATTTTACTGTCATAGCCCACTCGTTGTACGTGTATTTATTTTGTTAAGTCGACTTCGCATATTAATTTCCCACCCTCTTAAGTAAAATTGAAAATTTGAAATAAAAATTTATTTTATTTTTTACTTCTTAATACGATTAATAAGTAGCCAATCAATGAAAAAGTTCGATGAATGCAAATTTTCAGTAATGATTATGGTTGAATTTCGACCACTGAACGAAAAATATAAACATTCCACAACCCATATAATACCCATATGACTTATAAGCTCTTTCGTATTCCAACAATCATATAAAACAAAATAAGGGTTCCGTGTCTGTAAAAATACGTAACTCTAAAAAGATAAAAAATATTTTTACCTTGCCATTTCGAATAATCAATGTTCAAGAATCGAGCTTACCTTTCCTGCATTTTGGCTTCCCGTTTTATCGCATTACCTTATAAGCAGACGGTTTTTTATATCTAACTCGGGAAGGAAAGTTGCCATCGCCTTATCTTTGTCGCCTACACTGATATACTTTAAATTGAATTCAATTTGTCTATATGTAGCTTATTTAATTTATATTAAGATCGACAATTGGTGTTAACCGATTACATGACTAACGGTTTTTAACTACATTCTTCTTTGATAAACGATTTCTGCTTTTTGACTTAAATTAATGCAATAAACATAAAGGAAAAAATATTGTCTATTAAGATTTTATCTGCTTAAATGAATAAACTTGTATAAGATACATAATTTAATTAGCAAGCAGTTCTTAGGTATTGTCATAACAATACCTTATCAAAAGCTTTCCTTTTCAGGTTTTTTTTTAAATGTATAGGCTAGCGCTTGAATGTTATCGAACCTGATGGAAAGTGAGATACAGTCTAAGATGGAGCGCGCTTGCCTAGAACATGCCTATATATATATGCCTATATCAGTTATAATATAAAAGGTATAATTTAACAGAAATTTATATTGTTTGTCTATATCATTCACAAACGAAAAAATATTATAAATATCATGAGAAGTCATGGTCCGTTTCTCGTATCAAATCGACAGGCTTCCTTCCATACATATGGTCATGGTCCATAAGAAATCACTGCCTGCACATATACTTATCCATATTAGGACTAAATGGACAGGTGCACTCAGTACCCACTGAAATGGTTAAGAAAAAATTATACATTAACGAGTTTCGGTGCGGTTACTGTTAGAACGATCCTTTTTTAAATGTGATATTAACCCGTTCTCAATTTTCGGCACAGACTAAAACTATTCTGTTATAAAAATAAATATAGGTTTTAAATCTTTATATATAATATTGCTATTAGTATTTATTTTTTCTGTCATGTCAATATAAATCTAAATCAATTTTAAATGCTTATGTAAAATCAATTTGTCAACAATATATAGGTTTCAAGCTACAGAATTAAATAAAATATTACTTTTTACGATAATATCAAAACCCATGTTCAATTACATTTAAAAATATCACGAACTTTAAGTCTTTAATCATCGACAAATAGTTATGTCATTCTTCTATCTGTGGAATTCATAAAAGTATTTCTAATGTTGGTCACATAACGCCGCGTCACAGTGGCGCCGGCTTATCAACCTGCAAGTTGCGACTTTTGACCATTACTCATAGTACATAAAATATAATGAACCTCGCTTGTGACCAAAATGTAGAAAACTTTGAATATAATTATTATCAAACAGAGGCTGTAACAGTTAATGATGATTTCGCTTAATTATTATTGTAATACAGTTTTAATGCTAATTAAATAATACGCACTAATATTATAAATGCGAAAGTACCCTGTCTGTTACGCTTCAAGCCCGAGCTAGCGAACCAATTTTGACAAAATTTGATATAAAGCAAGCTTGTACACCAAGGACACACAGGCTACTTTTTTTAGCTAACATCCGCCCGTCTTCCTGTAACACGCAGGCATAGCGAATATTAGTATTAAATAAATAGAAGTTTTAATTGTGGCACTTAATCAAATCAAATCAAGCATATTATACAAGAAAAAAATACCATAATACTATTTTTATAAAAAATCAAAAAGCTCCATTGTCTCATGCAAATTGATTACGCGTTACAATGAAAGAAAAGCATTTCTAATATTTATTGTCAGTGACCTGTTAAACATGCCTCAGAAGTTATTTCCTCCATACAATTGCAATTCTAAATTACCCATACTTTGTAACTAAGTACATAAGACGTAAATAAAAATCGTAAGGTATGCGGTGAAGTCAGTTGATTCAGTAGAGGTTATCAGAGCGTCTCTACGGCGCCGCGCTATCCTTATCAACCTGCCAGTGCCACTCGTGGCGTTATTTAGCCTCTCGTCTCGTCAATAAACCACGACTATTTGTCGCGCTGACATCATAGACGTATTGCATACACGTATACAATTAAAAACAATAACTAGAAAATGCTATTTATACACATCAAATAAGCATTTGTGATTCGAACAAATTATGGTTGGAATTTATGTAAAACTTTAATTAACTTATAATAAAATAATTTTTCCTCGTAAAATTCCAATAAAATACAATATCTTCTTATTTTTGGAATTATAAGAAAACATATATATAAGTGTACTTGATAAATTTGACTTCAGTAGAGTAGCTTTATACCAGATTTCATATTTAAATTTCAGTCCTAACTAGAGTAACAAACAGGTACAGATATCAAAACAAATAAAAGTCACATTCAAAAAGACGTTTCTACATTCTTAAAAAGGTGATAAAAGTTGCTAATAAACAACGAATATAAAATAAAATTTAAAACATGCTTTTCTTACAGTTACATTTTTTTTAAATACATTGATTTTTTTTTATAATTATTGGAATTCTTACCCTAATTCAAATTCGAAAATAACCCAGAAAATTATAATGACTGTAAATGACTAATCAAAATACCGATATAAAGAGGAACATTGATGTTGGTTCTGTATGTAAAGGTTTACAGATTATTTTGACTCTACACATATTGCTTAATTATATTTGATAATTAGTATTTCTTTTAAACTAAAGAATATTTGATCAAGTTATTATTATTTCATTTTGCTCTTTATTTATTTCGTTACTCCTATACGCAATGACTCTATCTAAACAGCCTGTTGTTATTTTTCAAACTGCAATATAAAAAAATACAAATTTTATTATACCTAAGGTATAAACATATCTACTTACAAAACAATGTATTACAATGTTTAATTAAATTTTGTTAAAAGTAAATGCTACATTAAGGAACCCTACGGTGACTCCTTAACAAAGCTTGGGAAACTTCTTGACATTGTGAAGGCTTTTAAAACACAATAAAAAAACATACACGTTTCTTCAATACAAAAATGCACCTGAGAATGAAGGCGGGCCACTTGACTAATATTTCGATTATTATAAATCACTGCTCGACGTAAACATTTAAAGTGGATCGTATACACTGCGGATTGGATACGATATAATAAAAACATTAAAATCCGAAATGAGCAATGGACGATGACTGCAGCGAATGTAAAACGCAATATCTTCGTCACCGGAAAGGAAGTTGCAGGTAGTGGTGAATAATTCGTTTAGTCCGAGTTGCGCCCACACTTTTTTTCACTTTGGGCCACACAGGTGCGCCTGTCTCCTAATTTACTATTCCTGCTACGGTACGTGAGCCATGGAACGGAGAGGATTTAATGGGTCTTTGTAGCATAAGTCGTGATAGGATTTATTTTATCTCGTATATTTTAATATTAATGGTCATTTGTATAGAACATTATTTGTCACTACGCCGAACTCCAACCAATTCGAAACTTGTCAATATGAATAGAAACATCTCACACACACACACTCAAAAAAACCTAAGCTTATGTTTTCCTTTCTTACACCTTCAATATTTTAACTGTATATTAGTTATTGAAACTGCACTTTTCAAAATTAGCAATATACAGACAAATTGTTCTTAAATATAAAAAATATGTCATCGATGTTAAACTTTATTTATTTATTTATTTATTTATTTGGGAAACATACAGCATTATATAACACATAAACATTTGGTAACAAAATAAGTCTCACATAAGCCAAAAAAGTTTCCACTTTTACATTCAAACATGGAGTGAACCTAAGTATAACAAGTTATTTAACAACTAATTAAAATATATGAAAAGTATTTAAAAAGTAATTAAAAAGCAGCACAAATAAAAATATAGGAATATTAATCACAAATACAGTTTTTTAAGGCTTCTAGGAACCTAAATAAATTTTCTTTAAAGATATCTATATTAGAGTAGCGTTTATTATAATTGTCACATGCTCTTACCAAAAAGCGATTTTTAGCATAGTTCGTTCTACACATTGGGACATAAAAGGTATGTTTTGAATGGGCAATGGAATGTGAACACTTGAAATAAATATTGTTGACTAGGTACATTGAATCGACAAAATTATTTATAATTCTATAAAGAAAAACCTGATCTTTGCATTCCCTGCGTTTCTCAAGCGACAAAATATTAAGCTTATTAATAGAATTGGACCCAAATTTACACGTTAATCTTCTAATAAATTTATCCTGTACATTTTCGATAGCCATAATATACTTAGAGTACTGTGGATTCCAAGCCGTTGAAGCGAATTCCAAATTAGATCTTACATACGAATTATACAGCACATTAAATGTATTGATATTTTTAAAGTTTCTTCCGTGGCGAAATATGAAACCCAACATACTGTAAGCTTTTGCGATAATTTTATTCACGTGTCTGTCAAATAATAAATTAGAATATAGAAGCACTTCTAGGTCCCTAACCTCGAGCCAATAAATAACATTATCTATTATGAAACTTCTATGTTATAACTACCAATAAATACATTTACGAAAACAATAATACATCTCAACAAAATCTTGTCCCTTACATTAATCTAGCTCGTCACATAACAGTACAATATATTCGACTACATGGCAATTAATTTCCCTGCAAGCCGCGATGATGACGTCAGGACGAAAGACAATTAAGTGAACTTTAGAAGCTCGTGACCAATCTTAATGGATCAGCATCTGATTAATTTGTTGGTGTGATAACATCAAAACGTGCTTGGCTTCGCAAGTAATTACGGTTACTCGATTAACTCTTAACAAAGACAAACGCAGGGTCAACTTTAGGAGTTCTCTCTGTCTTAAATCACGGTTATTTTAAATGTATATAAGTGAGAATATAATTTGCGAGGAAGTACTAAATATCACCTTTCGATATTAGGTTTATAAATAAACTTTGTAATGTAGAGATATGTTTTCAGAGTATTATAAGTCGATCTTCAAGGCGAAGAGTGAATAGGCATAATCTAAGCGAGCATGTTCCCTTTTGACTGCATAGGTAGTTGCCATTCTTGAGTGTGGTCAAGCGTAAGTCTAATTTAAAACGAAAAGATTTTCGTTTTGAATAAAGACATAAACAAAGGTTATTAAAAGTATAAGTATAAAGTTCAGAACCCCAGGTTTTGCAGATTAATTTATAATCTATAAAGTAATAAGTTTCACAGACAGCAATGTCAAATCAAACTATTGAATTTTCGATGGCTGGATGGAATTGTTGACCAACATTCCAGTAGGGTACTTATTGACCTGATTTTTATATTCAATATACCTTATGGTTTAATCATCATCAATCAGCGGTCGGGTCGGTCATGGACCCGGCCGTGATTGTCTACAATGACACAACACTGACGTGTTCCTTCTAAAAACACGAGACGCACTTCTCTTTATGTGAGCTAATTACAACTTATTTTTAGCGTGATCAAAACGTTGTTCTAATTTCGCAATGTATTTGTTACGTTTTCATCACTGTTTTAATTGCTTCCAATCAACAGTGTCTAGCCTTAGCAATTTTTATTTCTTAATGGATCGCTCGTAGCTGATTTTATTACAGCGAAGACATTATTATCATTCAAAATGAAATAAAAACGTGTCGATGAAACAAAATTCCGAAAAAGTTGATTTGAATATTAATTTCAGTAATTATTCTTATCATAATTTAATGTTAATCGATCCACGTAACCACCAACGGGAAGTAGTTGAAATAAAACCTCTTTTACAATAGCGGGAGGCTATAAAGCAAGGCGCCATTTTGAATTCGTATTGACGCCGATGCAATGGTATTGTCACTGGGAGGTCCGCATCCGGCGCCGGCCATTTGCATCGAACGCGACTCGAATCGATTATTTTGTTTAGAATTAATTTGTACCCATTAGTAGCAACGCTAGCGGAGTCTATTAATAAACTAATCCTCCAAAATAGGTAATGACCAGATAGCGCTCTAAGAAAGTGCTGTTCTTACTCAAATAATATTAATTGTATTTATTTCAATGCGTTTACGAACCGATACAATAAAAACAAATATGCCCTATTTTTATAAGATTATGAAGTTTTAGACTTAATTATTTTCAAATTGTGAAGTACGTTAACCATTTAAGTAAAAAATATTAAAAAAACGTGAATTCAAACTCTTAATTACTACAAATTATAAATGAAGCAAGGAGTTATGAGATTCAAACTAAAATTAATGAAAATGTAGTGCTGCAAAATATCTAATAATAATCTGAAAGATATATTTTTTTTTTTATTTTAATGCATATTACATTAAAAAACTTCATTGCTAAGATGATAAAGATTCCTTACCTACATAAAGTCAGATAACTACCCCTTCTTACGATATTGCAATTAAAATTTCATGCAATTTGCATGTACCTATTAATTGTGAAGGAGTAACAAGTGCGGAATCAACGACAGGTGGCCACGCACGTGCCAACTTGAATAAAAAGCAATGAATGTCAAGCGAACTCGCGAATATGCATCCTGGCGCCCTTTGACTCCTACCTAAATCCTTGAAATAGACTGTAACCTCTCATTATTAGAGTCTAAAACATGTTACCCATTTTTGGCTCTGACAACTTTTTTAACCTATGAGAGAAAGATACTTTCCGATTCCATATCATTAAGATATTTATTGCGAACGTTGCGCGTGCTATCGTTTTATTTTAGTGGTTCGGTTCAAGATCATAAAAGACAATTTTGCTGGGACAGGGTGTGTCCCAGGACCGAGGGTTAATACGCCACCCTCTATGACTGTCTGACTTTTCATTATCGAGATGTTTTATTAAAGAAGGGCTGGTATACGAGGGAAAATTAGGGCTGTCACAGGAGTTAAATTTTTAACAATTTAATCCCTTATAAGCTTCTTAAGTTCAATTAATGACTATTGTAACAAAATTATGAAAACTATATTTTTATGAATAAAAAATGATTTATTTATTTAGGTACGCAATTTTATATTATTTAACAATAAGTATATTTAAACAACTGACAACCCTATAGTGGATCAAACGCCAAATATTGAGTTACACGATCGGGTGTGGGTGGAATGTTTACACAGGGATTTAGGGTTGCCAATATTGCATTCCACTACACTATTCTACGCCATTACAATTTGACAACCGGGTCTATACCCTTCTTGCCAATAGTTTCAAATATAACTAGTGTTAACGATAATGACTTTAAACTAAATTATAAATAATATTTAACAATTATAAAATAAATACAAAGAAAAGTTTTCGCTTTAATTTTCACAATAAACGATTGCCAACGCAACAGCTACGTCACGGTGTTTCGTCTTGGTAATCCGACGTCGTATGTTGTCTATTGGACAGGATACGATCATATAGTAGATTAAACAACCAGTGTTATACCACACAATTACCACGAAACAATATTTAACTAAACATGACAGACAATGCCACGCGCCGAATCAAAACATGTGACTCAGTCATTCAAGTTGTCCACAAACAATCCACTAGTCACGACTTATTCATGTGACTTAAAAATAAAGTGGTGAATTTGAAAAAAATAAATCTCTCGAACCATCTTTGGCTTCTTACCGCGGAACATTTTTTTGATAAACGAACAAGGAACTAATAGTCCAAATTGAAAAAGGCTTTGCAAAGTATAAAATATTTACTTCGTTTCTCAGTACTTGTTTTCACGTGAATCTAAAACGAAGATTGTGTGTTTAAATCTGGGCAAATACAACTGAATTTTCATGTGCTTATTTGTGTTATCTAGTGCTTCGCGATAAATAAAATCATCGTGACGAAACCTGTGTCGGATAAAAATCTGCCATATGTGTATCCAACAACCCGCATTAGAGCAGCGTGGTGGAATGAGCTCCAAAAACTTCTCTAAAAGGAGAGGAGGAATTAGCCCAACAGTAGTACATTAACAAGCTGTTACTTTACTTTTTTTACTTTAAATACTTAGTAATAAAATATAAATAAAGATTATATAATTATAAACAAACTGTATTATTTTGTAACATTAATGTTTAATGCATGTCAGCAATACATTCTTCAAGAACTCACTGACAGATACGATCTCACTCGTAAAATGTTGTAAGCCGACATTCGTTGATATGCTATTTCGATGCGTGTATCGTTTACATGTTACAATTGCTAAGTATAGTCAATGTCGCATTTCACTTTCTGACATTTCAAAATCGTGTTCTGCCGTGAGTTTCAGGGTTTTTCTTACAGAATTGCTCTACTGGTATCCATTTGCATCCTGTACTTTGTTTTATTCACTTGTTGACAAAAAAAAAATAATTACAAATATTGTACAATTCTCATTTACATAATACATTTATATACTTAAATGTAAACAAACAAAATGGTTGAATAATTAAAGCATAGGCTGAAACCCTTTATATATATTAAATTAAATATTACAATCCATTTCTATGTACCTTAATTTGCAGTCATCATTTACGTTTACGTCCAAGATTGATTAATTAAATAAGTTTTAATCAATTTTAATTAACCTCAATGAATGATAAAATCTAAATCTTTATCCTGTGCCTAAATCACTTACAAAAGAAAGTTACAAACTTTTGAAAATAGACCACAATTATATAATCTCGCAATAATTATAAATATCGTTCGTGTGTCGATATAATCTATTAATAACTTACGTCGTTGTAGTGGTATGACCAGTACAGTAAATTATTTATCTATAGACCATCGATGGGCCACCCGATGTGAACTAATTGGCATAATCAGTAAGATCGCAGCTGCGATAATTACACCCGCGTTTAATTATGCCAACCACTGCTTTAAACACTTCAAATAAGACACTACACAATGGTAGTAATTGTCCAGGCTATGATTTAAGACGTTAAAATCATAGCATTTAAAACTATGTATATATTGTTTCAAAAAGTACATGTCTAATTATTTTGATAATTACTACTCTATATATTCATTTAAATATGGAATATGAACCTAAAATATAATAACAAGAATAATATGATTGATGTCTCATTAATTTGCTCGGAAATTAATTGACGTCTAGATGGTAAGATATTTTATATCTTGTGCGGAATATACACTAACAAAAAAATATTTTTTTTGTTAGTGTATATACACTAAGAATAAACACTAACAAAAAAATATTTTTTTTGTTAGTGTATATTATTAAGTTCATGATTTTACTAATGTTTACTAATTTTCCCTTCCAAAAAGAGAGCTCATGAGAAATTTAAATATAAGTACCTACCGCTATCAAATAGATTACACACATTAAATACTTCTTAGAAAATTACATTTAACGAACCTTAGTAATCCTCTTAGGCTGATAAAAAATCGTGACGTAACAAAAATCTTGATAGGAGACTACATTTTAAAGCCTACTCAAGGGTCACATAAATTTTAATTTACATACAAATATGTGTAAGCGAACACAAATCCAAACCATCTACGATTAAATATCCTACAATTTACACTTAAAACGTTACTAAAATATTTTTATAGTCAATTATTGGTTGAAAGTACCGTGTAGTAAAGATTTTTCCCGTTTTTGATGCGAGCACACGTGCAGGGTCGTCGGCTTGTGATTCATGCGCATCAGGTATACAATAAAACGGAATACGCCAACGCTAGTTTCTTTATGTGGCTTTGCATTTTCATATTCAAGGTTCATTTTATGTTCGTTGCAAATTTTTGCTAGCTTTTATAACCATCAATAATATGAATTTTGTGTAATAAACAGATGGAATTTGAATTGTTATTTTTATTTAATTAATAAAAAAAAATTAATTAAATAAAAATCACAATTACTAATACTTGCGTTACGAAAGATTAAGATATAAATGGCTAGGTTTGAAATTATTTAACTACTATTTGATTGGGATATATTGTAACCGAAACAATTATCGTATAAAACTAAATAATTAGCTTATTATTGAAACAAAAAACCCAATATCAAAATAAAGTTTTTATTTAAACAGTGCTTGGACGGTGACCAAATATATATACAATTTCTTGTTGACTGATGATCCAATAAAGAACGCGGCGTCTCAAAGTGAAATGGGTCCAAATACTCAGGTGCGCCGGCGCAGCGAACGGATACATTGTGATGCCTCGCCTCGCCGCGCCGCGCGGCCAGAAAATAGAATTAAAAGACAAGCCACAATGGATTTAGCCCTTACAATACACGTACAAATACGGAGCTAAATCCCACCAAAATGGTTCAGGTGTTCGTATTTAATGCCAAGGTTACACTGCTCATAATAAAAACTGTCGTAGAGATTTAACTTGAAATATGGTCACAGATAAATGTTATAATTATTAAAGTATTTTTTTAAAGTAATGTTGGTATTACTTGAATACTTATTTAATTATGTTCAAATCGGAAGCCATATTGTTAATATATAGTATTTTAAGATAAAAGTTTCATGGAGAAAAATTGTATGTTTAATATATTGTATAATATATTCAATAAATCCGAACAATGACGACTATTTTAATTTCAATCAAAAGCAGTCTATAATATCATATTTCTATATAAATGCATTTTAAGGAAAACTAATATTTTTTTCATGTGTTGGAATTAGTCTAATTTATACTTAAAATAAAAAGTTGACATTAGCATACGCATTAAAGATAAACACAACCCTTGAAAATGTCAGTATTTAATTATTTATGTATTATTATTGACACATAAATCGTAACTACTATTTATTTAATTTAAATAATTATACGTAGGGTTTAAAGAAGATAGTTAATAACTGTATTCCACTTTCTTGCTAACAAAATTACAATGTCCATTTTTTTGACATCAAATGCTGCTAAACAATGGTGAAACTGGGAAAATATTTACATTATTTAATTAACTACATTTTTATGCTTAATCACAATTATATATAGTGTATTTTATAAATATAACAATATATGTAATATGTAACATAGTAATAGCAAAATAATTTCTAGAAGCTGTATATTCTAATATCCCGTTTTATTGCCGCCACTCGTGATAAGAGGGCTGGCTGGTTTATTATTCCTACACATTTATTCACCCAGATAATCAAAAATATCAAAATTTATATTCAACTGGAAATTACATCCTTGCCATCATTCCACAGTGATTTGTACAATAGCTATTTTTAAGATTTCATAAATCTTAATTTTACCATAACTATGTAAGAATCACTAAAATTATTTCTCTAAAATAAAGAATTAATTGCCATCTTCAGGGTAAAAATGAACTTTTTTTAGTTCCAAAAAGGTTATAAGATGGCACTTCTAGCAAGGTTGTTAATGCCATCTATTGTGAAGTAGTTGAAGGTAAATTTAGAGTAGCAACACCATCTAGTGACAAATAACCGACTATTTGATAAACCTAAAATTGTCTATGATTTCTTTATATAGCAACCCTATTACTATAAAAGAAGGCGCCATGTTAAAATTTGCTCTATTTTGATTGGTCATTGTGGTTGGCGCTCTTCTTCCATTCGTAAGTTGACATGCGTTCAGTAGCGTCTCATCAACCGGCGTCGGCCATTTTGCCGTCACATGCTGTTTGGGCCGGCGCTTTAATACTATATCCAGCCGCATTGCGGCCATCGGATACTTATTCTTTTCAAGTAAGTTTTAACTAAATGTAAATTTTTGAGCGTGTCACTTTGAAATGTATATTTGCACGAGGTATCTCCACGGAAGGTTTTATATCTATCGTGGTCGTTTTTTAAGTGCAATAACATCTAAGCTCACCCATTCGGAAGCACAAACTTATTCTGTTTTCGTTAGTTAAGAGCCTTACAATATCTTAATTCTACATGGAAAAAAATCGGCGTGCTCATGTGTGTAGCTATAATTAGATTTAAATTTGTTTCAGGGCGGATAAGACTGAATTAACATGTATTTGTATAACCTTACGCTGCAAGGCTCCACAGCCATCACGCATGCCGTGCATGGTAATTTTTCTGGCACCAAGCAGCAGGAAATTATAATTTCACGTGGGAAAACTCTGGAACTACTAAGACCAGACCCCAATACTGGAAAAGTTCACACGCTCATGAAAGTAGAAATATTCGGCGTTGTCCGATCGATGATGGCGTTTCGTTTAACCGGTGGCACGAAAGGTAAATTTACCGTTAATAACACGTGACTTTAATACGTACCTAATGCGTAAATTATAATATTAAAACAGTTTTAATAAAACCCCACGTGCTTATAGGTGAAAATAATGTTGCATTGTCTTGCTCCGTGCTCTTTTTTTTGTAAAGAAGTGTGGTATAACTAGATGCATAGACTGTATCCATCACGTCGCTCTTGGCTGCTATTATAGCAACTGGGATGTATCTTGTAATGGTACATTTTTATATACTTCGATGAATAAAATCTTAATATCCACGAACCAAGTAAAGTGTTAATGAAATTACTATAGCTACATCTTACAATTACAGATTACATAGTTGTGGGGTCAGACTCTGGTCGAATCGTTATATTAGAATATATTCCAGCTAAGAATATACTTGAAAAAGTGCATCAGGAAACTTTTGGAAAGTCTGGGTGTAGAAGAATAGTACCAGGACAGTATCTGGCTATAGATCCCAAAGGCAGAGCTGTAATGATTGGTAAAATACTCATATTAATACTACTTACTGGTTTTCTATGATTCTTCTAGCTATGGTTTTTATAAATAAATATATGTTGTAGGTGCTATTGAAAAGCAGAAGCTGGTTTATATTCTCAATAGAGATGCTGAAGCAAGATTAACAATTTCTTCTCCTTTAGAAGCTCACAAATCAAATACATTAGTTTATCACATGGTTGGAGTTGATGTTGGATTTGAGAATCCTATGTTTGCCTGCCTAGAAATTGATTATGAAGAAGCAGATTCAGATCCTTCAGGTAAGCTTAATATTTGTATTTTCAAGTCTGATTAAAATATAAAATGATTATTTTGAGGTCCGTGTTTCCGATTGGCAGTGACGCTAAAACCTCCGTTTAAATGAAGTATTTTTAATGTTAAATAAATCATATTGTCGCATGATAAGATAAATAATTTTAAATATTTGTACAGGTGAAGCAGCTCAAAAAACACAACAAACTTTAACATTCTACGAATTAGATTTGGGGCTGAATCATGTTGTAAGAAAATATTCTGAACCATTAGAAGAACATGCTAATTTTCTTATAACAGTACCAGGTGGTAATGATGGTCCATCAGGAGTACTTATCTGCTCGGAAAACTATTTGACATATAAGAATTTAGGTGATCAGCATGACATAAGATGCCCCATTCCAAGACGTCGTAATGATTTGGACGACCCTGAGAGAGGAATGATTTTTGTATGTTCAGCTACACACAAAACAAAATCCATGTTCTTTTTCTTGGCACAAACGGAACAGGGAGACATATTCAAAATAACCATTGAGACTGATGAAGACATGGTAACTGAGATAAAGCTGAAATATTTTGATACTGTCCCTGTAGCTACAGCAATGTGTGTTCTGAAGACTGGGTTTCTATTTGTGGCCTGTGAATTTGGTAACCAGTAAGTATTTTACAACATATGTAGTAGGATTAAATCAATTTTATAACTGAATTATTAGTTTTTTTATCATAAAATCAACTGAATTTTTAAATATGCATGTAAGCCTTGTGTGTTTGAAATTTATTCATTTACACTACTGATCCACATGCTACAGAAGACATCTCTGAACCAAGGTTTTCACTTTCTATAGAGTGAGTACACACTGATATGAGATGAACACACTAAATAAAAAAAAGGTACCATACTTCATCAAAGACAATTATTAAAAATCATACTACT
Source organism: Nymphalis io (assembly GCF_905147045.1). NCBI lineage: Eukaryota > Metazoa > Arthropoda > Insecta > Lepidoptera > Nymphalidae > Nymphalis > Nymphalis io. Next base: position 4,998,948 of record NC_065903.1, read on the forward strand.
TCAATGGAATTTTTACAATTCATAAATGTGTATATATCAATAATACTGAAAAATAATTTTTTTTATATAGCTATTTATACCAAATTGCCCACTTGGGTGATGAAGATGATGAACCAGAATTCAGCTCAGCCATGCCACTTGAAGAGGGTGATACATTTTTCTTTGCTCCGCGACCTCTGAGGAATTTAGTCCTTGTTGATGAGCTGGATTCACTTTCCCCGATTTTAGGTAACATATTATAACTTTTAAACATTCAATAAATGAAATCATTAATGAGGCAATTGTTAACAATCAATATATTTTTTTTTTTTCTTTTAGCTTGCCATGTAGCTGATTTGACAGGTGAAGACACACCACAAGTTTATTTGGCTTGTGGCAGGGGACCTCGATCGTCGCTTAGGGCTTTGAGACATGGCTTAGAAGTAGCTGAAATGGCAGTATCAGAACTGCCAGGATCCCCTAATGCAGTGTGGACTGTACGCCGCCATAAAGATGGTAAGTTTCAATGAATAGATACTAATTATACACAAGTAGATACATTCAAGACTAGTTTTCATTAAACAGTAAGAAGTATGTTTCATTATTATAAGTTATCAATATAATGGCACACAGGGTATGTGCAGACTTCATAACCCCGAGCGAGAAGGGAGCTTAATGATTATATTTTTTGGTCCGTGTTACTGATATACTGTGACGCTACAAACTAACCACTTATGAACGCTCCTCTTTATCAACAAGTTACTAAAAAAACCATGGTTGTTTGTTATACATAAACACCAGTGGTTTTTCTTTTCAGAATCTGCTAACGCGGGATGAACAATTTGAAGTACTCGTGATGCACAGGTAGGCATCAATACTCCATTCACTTCACTGGAGGCTGTCATCATAAGAAGATAATGCGTTATTAACAACCATTGGACCTTATGATCAAAATTCTATTAGTATTTTCTCTTTGGTTGCAGATGAGTTTGATTCATACATCATAGTATCATTCGTAAATGCTACACTTGTGCTCTCTATTGGTGAAACTGTTGAAGAAGTGACAGACTCTGGTTTTTTGGGAACTACACCGACACTCAGCTGTCATGCACTAGGTAGTGATGCTTTGGTGCAAGTTTACCCAGATGGTATAAGACACATACGAGCAGACAAACGAGTCAATGAATGGAAAGCCCCTGGAAAAAAGTCTATTGTCAAATGTGCTGTGAATCAGAGACAAGTTGTTATTGCATTAACTGGAGGAGAATTAGTCTACTTTGAAATGGATCCTGTAAGTATAATAATAGAATTAATTGAAAAATTCCCGACGTGTTTGCGAGACGTGGCTTTTTGGGCTGTGTCTCGTAAGAGTGGTGCGTAGCTGTATACATGCAGTGATAAGCCCACAACGTCGCAGATCATGTTTTACTTCTCCACATTGTGGTTGAGTAACGCACTTGGCATATTCCATAGCCAAACTGGAGTCGCTTAGACTATGAAGGTGGCAAAACCATGCCATGGACAAACATAATTAAAAAACATTCTAATTTTATATAATATTTTGTTCTTTAGTATAACCAAGTATTGTTTTCAGACAGGGCAATTGAATGAATACACAGAAAGAAAAAAATTGTCATGTGATGTTTCTTGCATGGCACTGGGATCTGTGGCAACTGGAGAACAAAGAGCTTGGTTCTTAGCTGTGGGACTTATTGATAACACTGTCAGAATAATATCATTAGATCCAGCTGTAAGTACAAATAAAATATGTTATACATTTTAATATTTTATTCAATAAAATGATGATACAAGGACACCCCTGAATTATGTGATTAAAAAAAACCAAAATGCGTTATTCACAAATTTCTGATTTATTTTTTAATTAGAAATTCATAAATATTTTAAAAACTGCATTTTAATATCAAAAATAATTTTTAGGATTGCTTAGCTCCTCGCTCAATGCAAGCTTTGCCAGCCAGTCCAGAATCATTGTGTATTGTTGATCAACCATTTGAATCTGGTGTGAAGTCGGCATTGCATTTGAATATAGGCCTAAGTAATGGAGTATTATTGAGAACAACTTTAGATTCAGTGAGTGGTGATTTGGCAGACACTAGAACAAGGTAAACACTAATACATTTCATATAAAGTCATACTTTGTCATATTTTGTAACCATTTTTATATTTATCGATGATGTCAAAACTTTTCGCTCCGTGTTTCATCTGAAAGACTGTGACGATTTATTAACCAGATCTGAGATATAACAGCTTAAATATAATGTATAAGAAACTTTATTTCGTGTTATAAACATTTTTTGTTTTTTAAGATACCTTGGATCACGTCCTGTGAAATTATTCAAAGTCAGAGTACAATCGGCTGAAGCAGTACTAGCTGTGTCGTCTAGAACATGGCTGGGGTACCAATATCAAAATCGTTTCCATCTCACACCACTATCATATGAATGCCTAGAATATGCTGCAGGTTTCAGTTCTGGTAAGTGTCATATTATAAAATAAGAATATTAAAACTAGAATGTTACTATATGAAACTTTCAATCAATATAATAAAGACTGTTTAATGTCGACGTATTATCAAAGTATGTCCTTCGGGTCGTTCTTTGTTTAGGCGGAGTGTAGCTGTGTTCTATATAGTGAAAACCCGCAACGTCGTAAAATAAACCGCGCTCTTAAAAGGGAGTGCGGCTCTCTGCATATTCCATAGCCAAACTGGAGCTGTTTAAGCCTTGAAGGTGGCAAAACCATGCTGTGGACAACTTTAAAATATTACATCTATGTCAATGGTTTAATTTAAATTGATGTAACTAACCCTTATAATTCAATTTCAGAACAATGTACTGAGGGTATTGTAGCAATCTCTTCAAACACTTTGAGAATTTTGGCTTTAGAAAAATTGGGTGCAGTATTCAATCAGACTTACCAACCATTAGAATATACGCCGAGAAAGTTTATCATCAATTCTGACAATAATCAAATCATAATTTTGGAAACTGATCACAATTCTTACACTGAAGAAATGAAGAAGCAGCGAAGGTAAATAAACATTAATTTTTTATCCTCGATATTAATAATCTATTCAAATGATGACAAACTTCACACTTGTACCTGAATTACCTGTTGATACTCCTGCAGTACTGACTAAAGTTTAATACTTTAAAATGCAATGTTCATTTTCAAGTTGGTATTATTAAATCCCTTTTTTTTATTAGAGTTCAAATGGCTCAAGAAATGCGCGAAGCTGCCGCTGGTGGTGGGCCGGAAGAGCAACAACTAGCAAATGAAATGGCTGATGCCTTTCTCTCGGATGTCTTACCTGAAAATGTTTTTTCGTCCCCTAAAGCTGGAGCAGGTTAGTAATTATTTTTTGTTCACTACATTAGCCATATTCTCTGGGCAAGAGGAGAACATGTTAACAAACATTCTGACTCTAATCGAATGTGGCTAGATTAAACCCATGCATTAATCCCAGATAGTTACAAAATTAACTATTTGATTCAAGCAGTGGAAACAAATTTATATAAATTTTAATGGCTAACAGTATTCGGTTGATTTAACAAGTTCTTTTTTACGAATGGTTAATATATCCTCAGGTATGTGGGCATCACAAATTCGCGTAGTTGATATGAGCGTGAGTGGCGCACAACCGAGTACTGTGTTGAAACTGCCTCTGGAGCAGAACGAAGCCGCCGTGTCGCTGTGCGCGTTACGCTGGGCCGTGCATGCCGAGCACGCCGCGCTGCATCTCGTAGTGGGCGTCGCCAAAGACCTCTTGCTCTCACCACGCTCCTGCACGGAGGGGAGTTTGCACGTGTACAAGGTATGTTTTAAATTAGAACACAAAAGTAATTGTTTAATTCAATAAGGTAAATAACAATTATAGTAATAAATCCTTATTTTTAGGTATACAACACTGGTAAATTAGAACTTGTTCACAAGACTCCGATTGATGAATACCCTGGTGCATTGGCGGCATTCAATGGCAAACTGTTAGCTGGTGTGGGTCGCATGTTGAGACTGTACGACATCGGCCGAAGAAAATTATTGCGCAAATGCGAAAACCGACACATTCCAAATCTCATTGCCGATATTAAGACTGTCAGGCAAAGAATATATGTATCAGATGTGCAAGAGTCCATATTCTGCGTCAAGTACAAAAAGAGAGAGAATCAACTTATAATATTTGCAGATGATACAAATCCCAGGTGGATAACTAATACCTGCATCCTAGACTATGACACAGTGGCCATGTCTGATAAGTTCGGTAATATAGCTGTTATGCGATTGCCTCAATCAATCACGGACGATGTAGATGAAGATCCTACAGGAAATAAAGCATTATGGGATAGGGGTCAGTATTACAATATTTAAAAAGTATATTTAAGAATATTTGATAGTAAAATGATGAAATGAATAAAAATCACACATGCTAGACTAATGAAAATCAATGATTAACTTATTCTTTATCTGAATTAAACCACTAGATTTAATGAAATGTTACTATTTTATCTGCTTTCTGTACTAAATGTCGTTTTTTTTCGTAGGTTTACTTAATGGTGCTTCTCAAAAAGGAGATATTGTAGTCAATTTCCACGTAGGCGAAACTGTTACGTCTCTTCAGCGTGCAACTTTAATTCCTGGTGGTTCCGAAGCGCTTCTTTATGCTACTGTCAGTGGGTCGCTAGGTGTATTTCTGCCGTTCACTTCAAGGGAAGACCATGACTTCTTCCAACATTTAGAAATGCATATGAGAAGTGAAAACTCACCTCTATGTGGTCGTGACCATTTGTCTTATAGAAGTTATTATTACCCAGTTAAGGTTAGTAAAGTTTTAAAAAGATTCTTTCTAACAAGCTATTTTATGTGGCTCAGAATTTTCGTCGTTCAGATTGAATAAAATTTTTTATCAATACTTTAGATGAATTGTCGCGGTCCTTAAAACCGTAATCCAAAGTGTAGTCAACAGGTGTTCTAGTAGAACATTTGTGTTACGACGTTGGTAGAGTGAGCCGCGCGCGCGCCGCCCGCGTGCGCTCCGTGCTGGACGCGCGCGCGGCGCGGCGCCCGCGGCGTTCCCGAGAGTCGGCCGTCGCAAGTGCGGGCGCGCCGTAGTGTTAGGAACGAACAACTTTCTTTGAATAAATCGTTAATATTTATATCTTGTTATCTAACTACACTAGTTTCATCTAGCGGATGTTACGTAACTCGCCTAGATAACTACTGATTGTACTCGCGCGTGTTACCAAGTGATCTTAAAAAACACGCAAGATTATAATTCCCGGCTTGTTTTTTAGAATGTGATCGACGGAGATATGTGCGAGCAATTCAACTCATTAGATCCAGCGAAGCAGAAAGCAATAGCGGGAGACCTAGAACGTACACCTGCGGAAGTTTCAAAAAAACTGGAAGATATTAGAACTAGATACGCGTTTTAAGCTTAGTCTTATGGATTTGATAATTATAAGGAATTACTCGTACTTTTTGTTTTCATTTCAAAATATTTACTATCCCTTTTTTTCATAAACACCTATTATATCGACAATTACTCTTTCGATGTCGATCAATAAATTGCGAGTTTAAGACAAATGTTCACAAGATTCGAGTTATTACAATGACATTTCTGTTCAATGAGAATACGTATTTATTTTAAAAACCACTAGTACTATACCCAAGAAATAAATACACTGCTGCATTCAAAAAACCAGCTTTCCGATTTCCTTACAAAACTGAAAGAAAAATATGAGACTACTATAATCGATTAAATTTTTAATTGATGTCAACTATGGTCATGAATGTGAATTGCGTCGCGGTAGCATGCGCAAGCGATCCCGTGGCGCTCCTCGTTGAGACTGAAAGGGTACCGCTGGTTTTTTTAGTGAGTATTCAGATGATCGGGGCGCACTGCACCTTGGACACCGGCGAGCCCCACGTAACCCCCCCACTGTTCCCCTGGTCGAAACGCGTAATTAGCTATTCCAGCTTTAAAAAAAATGGCCATGAATGTAAATAAAAAAATGCAAGTCAAATTAAAGTTTCGAGTACAATTTTATATTGCATAGTCCACAAAAAAAAAGGTACAAATAATCCTTTAAGTACAGGATACGGAAGTATATATTTGGTTGTATAGGAAAATTTCCGAGTCATCAATAAAATAGAAGCGCTATTATTTAATGGGTGTATAGTATGTACGTACTTAGAACTTTATAGACGAGTTATGGTTGTGACTATTTTTTAATTTGACACTAATTTTGCTCGAAACAAAATACGTAGAAAAAAAACTAATCATTTATTTAATTTATGTTGTATATTATACGTAATTATAACTATACAGCTTATTTATAAAAATATACAATGGAGGTTGGTAGAAGTAAAATTAATAATCCTAACATTATTAATTGTGGGTTCCACTTTGGTGGCCTAAATGCAAATAATAAAAAGCCACATTTCCTTGCTTACACGTAAAACAACGTTACTATGACGATATTATCGACCGGGGCTTTTCCGAGGCTTTCGTCTGAAGTTTCCACATTGCGTGTCAACCACTGTAATATTAACGCCTGAAAATGTCTAGACATCGTGACTGTGGATAGGGGAGGCTCAGAGGCTGGTAGTGCGGTCAGTTTTATTACAACGAACGCAACATAATGCCATTCATATAAAAAACATTGTTAGTGTAATATTGTCTGGTATTCAGTAGATCAGAAATCGCAAACAATGAGTGCACGAGTGAAGCGAACCGCAACGCGCATACACCTATGCGCGGGCGTCTGCTTTTAAAGAGCACTCCGGAGCACTCATTAGCCGGTGCACCGTAACTGTGCTGCGGTTGGGAGGAAACGCAACGCGTGTGCAATACGGGGTATTAGAAAGTGTAATGTATATTATAGTGCGATGCTGTCAGTGGGCAAGCCCGTGTCTCTAGTACAGCAAAAGAAGCAGCAGTGGGCACAGGAAAGAGGTGCGTACCGCGTGATTTTATTATACGCACCCCGAGCACGTTGCTCTTACTGCACGCGTTCGCTAGCCGGCAGTTCACATTGTTTTGCAATAATTCGAGGTGGCGTTTTTGTCTAAAAGTAGCAGTCATTAAATTAACAACTGTCGTCGTAAACGTCAACTTGATGGCTATAATCATGATTGTGTTGTAAAAATAATGACAAGAGTAGTTAACAATATTCAGTTGGTATGTACCTATATACCTATATTCAATCATAAATCAGATTAGCTTAAATGAATTTTATTTACTTATTATATGGTTACTTACTACCTACGACCTTTTAAAATTATAATAAAATTGTAAATAGAATATAAGTAAGTACCTTATTATTTAACAATTTATATAAATATATATAATAAGTACTTTGACACATAGCACCTCGGTCACACACAGTACCCGGCCGGGGACACAAATAAAATTAATGTGCCACAATCTACTGAGAAATAAGTAAGCATTATAGTTACCAACTAAGCAACATGTTGTCTGTAATTTAGAAAACGAACAGCTATTTTAATAGCTGTCTTGATCTGGATTTCAAATTTCTGATATATATCTATACGATCACGCATCGATTCTTTATAAAATACAGTTAGAAAGCAATGCATAAAATTATGTTGAATTTAAATCTTTATTAACTCAAGTATAAAGCTTTTCTTTCAATTTTGCTAGTCATAATTATCTATTTCACAGTAAAATATTTGATGTCACGTTAATGATAAATAAAATCACACAATAAAAGTTCGAAAAGTTTTAAAATTACTATTGTGTCATTTCCTGTTACTTATTCGAAGACAATTGGTTGCTTCCGGAATTTTTACTATGACTGGAACGAAAGAGTTAATAGGGAGAAACTTTATTACGATTTAGTAATAAATGTACGACACAAATAAAACTTAAACAAATGTTGTTGATTTGTATAAAATTGAAACACCATTTAGTTATATAATTTGTAACCTAAACTAAAAAAATGCCAAAAGAAATTGACCAATACAATGAATTATAACACTTTCAAAGCATGTACATAATTCATTCAATCTTAATATGACTTAAAAAATATTTTCTTACTAAAACTACCTTAACTAAATATTGTGTGTTCAAACTAGACTTAACCACTTAATTTTCATGGACTTATATTGGGATTATCATTCGTCTCGTGCTCAGCGGTGAAAGAAAACGTCGTGAAGAAATTTGCATGTGATGCACCAATCTGCAATGGAGCAGCGTGGTGGAATGTCCATGGGCGGTGACTACTTATCATCAGGTGGCCCATTTAATTTATGGCAAACTACTAAATTTACGTAATATTAGTAGAGTAGTACAGCTACATACACTTAGGGACTATGTAAGAATAAGAATAAAATATACGTTCGCTCTAATCTAATATTATACAGATTTAGGTATTACTTTACAATTTAGTATCTATTTCCATTACATAAAGGTTGACGTAGCGTTAAAATAATATAACAAAACAATTTCGCTCGTGAATTTATTGCGCATGAAAGCGTAGCGAAAAGCATCTAACAAAATATACCTACCACAATCTAGTTGATCTTAAATATTCTGTTAATTATTTAATTTATTTTTACTTGAGATTTGGAGTAGTAGAGTTTTTCATTTTGTGAAATTTGCCATTTACATACAAAAAATTTCTAAATATTATAATATATAAATTGGAAACTTAAGAACAGAAATTGTCGTGTTTTCGATTAAGACATAATTATGATCACATAACTTTTCTTGTTTATTTTTATATACCTACTTACGCACAATAACACTGTAAGCAAATTAAATATAATGTTACGTTTTTGTGTTATTAAAACTTGTGAATTAAAGTCATTAAAAATAAACAAATTCAATTGGTATGAATTTAATTTGAACAAATATCAAAAGATCAGTTGCATGATATAATATAGATATCACATTAGGAATGTATTTATGACAACCGACTACATTTCCATAAGTACGTAAACTGTTGGCATGCATTCCTTCCGTTGTTCTACTTACATGCTTTATCGACAAAACTTAGAGCCCTTATGGTAACTAAGTAAAGGGGAAATCTTGAATATTTTTCTTTAGCTAAAAAAATCCGATTCATTTGGAAGCAACATTTGACATAAAACGTTTCTTATTCGGAAGCATGATTTAAGAGACAGATTTAAATATTAATTATAAATCCTTAACAGAAGAGATGTCACATCTTTATCTTCCCTGGGGATCAGGGGAACGGTATACAAATCGTTTGCAAGTACGAAATCAGTTTGCCAGTTCTCTTGAACTTCATAAACATTCTTCATACGAATATCAAGAACCAATTCAACGCCAAAGGAGTCCAAGTCTACCGCCTATAAATAACATCGAATTGAAAAAATCGTTAGATGAGAATAGAAGACAAAAGGAGATTTTAAATAGGAACGTTTCAAGTGCAAAAAGATTCGCGTTCTATGATGAAGATGGGGAAGGAGATACTTCGGGCTACGGTAGTGAAACTATCAACCATATGAACATCAGAAATCATTGTGGAACATTTCATGGCATATCCAATAACCCTGTCGTAGCATGGCATCAAGAAGGAAAAGAAAAGAGGTAAATAAATTTATAGTGAAATTTCTTAGTGTTCTATCTTTTAAGTACGCACACATTTATTTACTAGTTTTCTCAGCTCGATTTTTAAATGTATTGTTTCATTTTCGTTAGAACTTAACATTTAATAAGCAATTTTTCTAGGAACGCGACCTCAATTTAAATTTAGAATTGGGACCAACTCTTGTTAGCCAATAGAAATACCGAAAACACGCCTTAGACGGTCGTAGTGATTAGACCTTATAACCGGTCATTGCACTGTAACAATTACGACCTGAACTTTTGTTCTGATATTTTTCGGAATTTATTGTGTTGCTTGTGAACGAACAGACGTGGCAGTCCACAATATAAAAGAAGGACTGAAATCATTCTACTATTAACGAATAATATATTTTATTTAATAAAACGATTCACATTTATATAGAAGAGTTTATATTATTTACTATCAAGGTTTTTCTGAAAAAATGTAAAAGAATTGTTCTTTATAAAAATGTATCCTATCCAGTTTAAATAGACAGAAAAACGAGCAATTGAGTACTATTAATTGAGACATGTCACGTTATTTTTAGCTTTTAAGTAAACATGAGTTTACAAATAAAATTGTTTTTATTAGAAAGCAACCTTCAAGCGGGCGGTCAGGTATGACAGACGGTGCTCTATCTGCGCGAAGCACGTCCGGTTTAGACGAGGGTCGTCCGCGATGGGGAGACAGGGGAGTCGCCACAGGTCGGCTCTGGGAGCCCACTGCCCCCACTGCGAGATTACCTCAGGTAATTTTTGAAGAAATTTGTATTGATTATTATTATTATTGTTAACTCTCAATGTCAATATTGAATGTTGATTCACTTCACTTAACAGCGAACAATAATAATTAAACGTTTTAAAACTAAATATATTATTTTGATTGAAGGTTTGATGTGATGTAAATATATTACTTTTATTTTTTTTAAGACTAAATAAATTTCCTTTAGATGCAAAACCAAAAGAAAGGAACACCATCGTGGGTGGAGCGTGGGCTTAATATGATAGATAGCACATCTGAAGTGTTAGTCGTCGACCAAAGAAGTTCCACGAATTCGGGATTGGATTATGAACGATCGTCATATAATGGTAGTGACGAAGGCAGGTCCGTATATAATACATATTTAAAGTATTAAGATAAATAAATAGCTTTATTATTTTTTTATTAATTTTTTCTTAGGACCTTTTTAAGAGGACAAAATGTCCCGATAGAACCAGAAATTAAAGCTCAAAGGGAAACTAAACGTGTTAAAGCTTTAGAACTACAGTCTGCAATATTAAACCAATTAGAAGAGCGAGAAAAACTTCGTCAAGAAGAACGAGAAAGAAAACTTAGAGAGGAGCGTATAGAAGAACTGAGGATACAGAAACAACGAGAAGAAGATCGCTTACGATTGGAAGATGAAAAAAGAAAAATAAAAGAAAAACAACTCTTTGAACATCGTAAATTAGAAGCTTTAAAAAAGGCATTAGAAGATGCAGAGAAAAAAGCAAAACAAGATAAAGAGAAAAAGTTTAACTGTCACCGTCATATTACAAATTCTATTGAACCTCTCGATTCAAAGGAATCAAATTTAACTGAAAATTACGAAACGGAACAACCTAGCCCTACCAAAACTTGTAGCCCCACCAAAACAAATAGAACTTACAATTTACAGACATCTGAGAATAAAGAAAATAACTCCCAACAGACGACAGCTTTCAACTCACCTCGATCTATACCAGCCAGTAACTTAAATTTATTTATCCATAATGTGCCACCCCTTAACTTAACAGATAATAAATTTAATATTGTGCCAATTGGAATAACAAACGCAGCTGAAATAATCAATAACCAGTCAAATAATATACAACTTGCGGTTTTACTGCCGCAAAATAAAAGTTTGTATAGTATGTCATTAAATTCTGTCAATAATTTGCACGAGTTAGAGGAATTGGAAAAAGTGCTTACGCCTAGCAAATATCGCACACACAGGACCAAAGACGCTTATACTCAAACTAATATTGAAATGTCAACGCCAGTATGCGAAAGAATAGAAAAGGATGATGTCATTAGATACGTTGATAAGAATTATTCTAAAATAGACGAAAATGCACCGCAAGATTTCCACCGTAATACTAAAAAAGATCGTCGCTTAAGATCCGAAGAAAGATATAAAAAAGACATTGAAAGTCGGCCCAAATGGGGTGCAAATAAGCCTGTAGCACAATATAAAAAGCAAAGCGAAAAAGATCCTTTTTATACTCAAAAAAGAAAAATACGTCAAAAATACAGACCACAAGTAAGACAATATGTGTCGCAGTCTAGTGAAGATAGCCGATCTCCAAGTCCTCCTACAAGAAGCGAAAAAACTTTGGAAAATAATATCAAACAACGAAACTCGTTAAGTCAGTCGTATTGGAGAAGTAAAAGATCTAGTCAAGACTTATCTACATGTGATAATGTAGTACCAGAATTCACATCGTTAGCACAAATAGGTGCTGATATTAAAGTTGAACCAAAAAAGTCTCCAAAATTGTCCCCATCAAAAAGACTTACACTATCTCAAAAATTTATAAACGATAAATATGGTAGTAAAAAAATGTGGACAGATGACATGAGTGAGCAAAATTCTAAATACAGTTTTAGTGATTTAGACAACACTAAAAGAAATAGTGAAAAGTTAAGTTTGTTAAAAAAATTCATCAATGAGAAAGAAGATCGCCAAGATCACAATATAGAATACGAAAATATTCAATTAAAAACACAAAACAAAAAGTTTTAATTAATTGCGGATAATAATTAAGAAATAGACAAAATCGCACTTATAATCGCATTATTTTGATGTATTCGTACTGGGTTTAGCTGCTCTTTTCAAGTTTTTTATTGATTCAACAGTTTCTAAGGTAAACAACGGCACGTTAAATCGATAACAGAAATTTATGTTCAAATCTTAAGTTGTTAGTTGAAACTAGAACGTCTTATAATATTGTCGCGCTCTAAAATAAAAAATGTCTAAACTCGATGATTTATTTGATAAAAAAAAAGATGAAGCGCCTATGCTCGACTTGTCTAAAGTTGTCATAAATAGTGCTGAGGAATATCGTGAGGTTTTGGACAAAGTGCCGGATTTCAAAACGAGACCGGAAAAGGTTTGATATACTCGTTGAATTTTTTTTTTTTTTTACTTTAGTTATGCTTTAAAATATTTTTAAAAGGTTAAACCTGAAGATGTTAAAATAAAAGATAAACCAGAAGATCACAAAACTAAGACATCCAAAAAGGAAATAAGGGCTTATGAAAAGCTAGGGACGCGGGGCTATGAAGAAAAGCAATTTACGTTTATGGATCCAATACCAGTGGAAATGCAAGGATTAAAATTTGATGAACTTTGCGCAGTACCTATCGAATGGCGAATGTTGACGTCCATTAGACCGAAATCTAAACTGGATGAAGAGTATTTTAACAGGTAATATTTAGACTAATTCTATAACGTCATTCGTTTGAAGTTTAAACATAATCTTGCTTAACTTGGAGTATACAGGATTTATCTGTGAATACAGTTTTATATTAACTTTTTAAATAAACCGGCGTCTGCATAGCGATTTACCCAAAAACTATAAGAATTTAAAAAGTTGGATTATTTTTTATGTTTTTATCGGGCACATAGCTACAACAGGTGCATGAAAATTAATAAAAAAAAGTTTATTAATTTTATTCCTCTAAAGTTAACAAATATGATGGAATAATACTTACTTTTCTTTTGAAGATTAATAGAACTTGGCAAATCCGAATTAAGAACCAAAGCAAAAGATAAAAGGGAATATGCGAAAAACAACATGATTAGAAAAACTAAAACTCGTTCGGGTGTGACTGAAACACGCATCATGTCATGCTCGGAGTGTGGCGAAGAGTACTGTAATGGTGCGTAGTATTCCGTTATTATGTTAAGGTTATAATGTGGTAATGCACCGTGATAGTTTAGTAATTTTCCCTGTAGTTATAAATGAAATAAGATAATGAGAAATACTTTAAACCCATCATCTGTTATATACTCAAGGCTAAGATATGTTATAGATATATTTTATTTATATTTCAGGTAAAATGTGTACCATAACAAACTACGATATGTTCGCAAGGCTGAAGTTGGAAGTAGAGACAAAGACCAATCGTGCGCAGGCGCCACCCGCACAACTGAGCAAAATGCGTCGCATGCGTCGTCGTGTGCGTCGCAAGCCGCGCAGCAAGAGCGCCGCGCCCTCTTACCACAAGCCAGGAGCCACCAAGCTGGGTGCTAGAAGCGACACTGAAATCTAAACCGAATACTAAAGCACATACTTACAATATATTATCTTCCCATTGTTATTATTTAAAGGCATTTTTTACACAAATGATTGATTGAATTTAGACCGATGCAAAATATTTTTTTTATAATGGTTAATGTTTTATTGATTAAAAAATTTAAGGAAACATATTATAAAATGGTCGACGTAGCGTACCCCCGAATATATGATGGTAAGATCATTTGCGCCACCCTAGATTCAGTTTTAAGCGTAACTGTCACACAAAAACGTTTTTAAAATTCTTCTGTACATGTGCTCCCATAAAAACGACCGAGTTATAGGCATAAAATTTCAAATAAATGCGCTATCATTACACGATTCAGTACTGATGTTATCTTCAAAAATATTTGTTAGTAAATTTCAATTCAAATTGAATTGATACGGCATAAACGATAAATGGTTGAACATAAAATGTCCAAGTCACATTACTTAGGCATCAATCACATAATATAATTACCGTGTTAATAATATTTTTTTAAATAAAAAATAATCAATTATACACAAATAAACTACATTAACTATATATAAACGTACATATCATTGTCATAAAAAAATTGTAAGCTTAGGTAGGTAGTTATAGTAGGTATATTGTTATATCGCTGTACTCGTATTTTGGAACTGCCTTTAATGTGTAAGTTTTAACACATAATATTGATTACTTATTATGTAAACTTCAAGCCCCAATTCACCAAATTATAATTTTAATTATATTTTAGTTTAAACAAGTGAAAATCAACTGCAATTAGTCATATTGTATCCGTATTACTATTGTTTTTAGAAATTTATATTGTGATGTGATCTTGTTTATAAATTAAATTAAGGTTCAGTTGTTAAAACTGGAACATAAAAAGTTATTTGCAAACTGTTTTTTATCCTTAATTATTTGGCTCAAGATTAATAATGTATTTTTAAAAATTTTAAATACCAACTTTATTAAACTCAATTTACTGATAAAAAAATTAAGGTTTTCACAGCTTTAGATAAGTAAGAACTCTTAATAAAACTAATCTTAGCAGATAGGTGTGATTCATTAATATGGTGCACGGGACATAAATACACATAACCGTACAAATAAATTTGTTATGTATACGTGTGATACGGCACTACGGTCAATTTGGCCTGGCACATGACCTGCAAATTTAAATTCTACCTAAAACTAAGTAAGGGAAATGGCATTAAGTCTAGTCGACAAAATATAAATTACCTTTTTACAGTAATTTTGAATCTCATTTTTATACTTACAATTATGATTATAAAAATAAAGAAATTCGCAATTAAAATATAGTTTTATACTTTTCAGCTTGATTGTGAATATTCCTTTACTCCTAAATAATTACTAAATATAAGTAGGTATTCAAGACGAGCTGTTGGACATGGAAAAGAGGCAGACCATTTTCTTGAGATAAACTAATTCTATACATTCACCCAGGGATTAAACTACAAAACTGTTAATATTTTAAATTAATCTGTTGGAGGTAAAAAAGTATTTTCGGTAGTATATTGTATTTTATTTATTTTTCTTGGCGATCTGCCCCTGCACTAAGTGTTAATAATATGTCAAATTAGTAAAAAGTATTAGACTAGACTTATACAAATTATAATAAACAGTATTGCGTTTTTAGAACTGCTTAAGAGGGCTATTATATATAATTAATTAATCCACCAAATCTAATCATAGATATTTATTTATCTTGTAAAGATATTTTAGTAAAGTAATAAATATGTCAAGGCAGCAAAGAAATGCAACACATATTAATATTGAATTTCAAGTATGTAATTCTAAACAAAAGAAATAATGACTTTCAAGGTTTCAACAATGAATTTAGATTTAAAACAGATAAATATGAACCGAAGATTGTGGGATCAAAACCCGGGTGAGCACCTCAAAATTTTAATATGCTTAATTTGTGTTTATAATTTATGTCTCGCTCGGCGGTGAAGACATCGCAAACCTGCACTTGTATAAAATATGTCACATATGCTCCAATACGTGTAGCAATTAGGCATTATCTCATAACTTTTTCCTTAAATGAAGAGATAACCTTAGCCCAACAGTAGGACATTTATAGGCTATTGCTTTACGTGTGAAATAAGACAGTAAGTTATTAATATCACTCTTTATTGATTTTAAAAAAATATTTATATTACACATTCATTACGTTTTAGAGCCTATAGACAACATTCTCATGATACGATGTTACTATATGATAAGTCTGTCTAATTAAATCGATGACTTTTGATTCGCGATTCACTTAATCTACGAATACAAAGTCGAATATATATTTCACCCCTAATGTTCTTAAACAATGAACGAAAGGTTTAAAGTAAAAGTAAGAAGTCTTCAAGTTTTTTTTTCACTATTAAGATTTTTTAAGGCCCTAAGTACAAACGTCTAGAAATAAATAACTGAGCACAATTTTAAAGAAACACAAACAACTGAAAATAAACCTCTTCAAATATCTTCCCTATATTAAATTCACCTAAAGCGATATAATTAATTAACAATAAAAATTATTGGTAAATTCCATGAGTGTGTTCAATGGAATTTCGCTGTTACATTAAAAATCTTACTAAATTACTTATTGCAACAAACTGTTTGCCTACATATTACCCTCTGACACAAACTGATATCACAAGATAAAGAATGCACAACTCAAAACAATTAAATATAGTGGAAAAAACAGAACCAAGATCATTACAGACTGCAAACATGTCAGTAGTACAAGAATAGATATTCTATGTAGGGCTTCTATTATTATATAAAATTTTAAATTGAAATGCAGCCACTATATGATCAGCTGTATTGCGATTTTGGAAACTTTTAATCAGTTCAAAATATTCTCTTTTATTCATAATTGAAAATAAATTATGAGTATAATTTCCACACAAGGCATGATAAGTAATGTTAAATTTTTTTTTATTCCAATGTCTTACATTATCCTTATATCTAATATACAAAACAGGAATCTGCAATAAAATCATCGATGTTATACTGCATTCAATTTTAAGAGCTATTTTGACTATAATAATAACTCATAGATTAGGCTTTGTAAGAACACTATAATACAGGAATATAGTATTGGAGGAATATGGACGGATAATCCGACATATGCTCTTTAGGCAGACGAGAAAGATATACTATTTCACTGGTTTCTAGATATTGTGTTTGCCTTCATATTGGCAATGGTTAATATATTTTTTCCCGTCTTTCAAAATTATAATTACATATTAGTACCTTATTAAAAAATAGTAATGAATTTAATTCACCTGAAAATTCGTTTCGTAACGGTTAATCAAGAATAAAATATACAAATGGAATGGAGTCAAGACACTTACCGCTACAAGCACCAGGAGTTTTAATGTTAAAGGTTTGCAAGGTTTTAAACTATTTACTACATAAATACTAAATTGAATATTGATCTATAAAATGACATTTCTTACACCGAATTTAATTTTAAACGTTATCTAGTAATTTTAAATCGCATCAGATAAACGTAGTAACACCAAATATATTGCAGATTCCGAAAGATTTCTCTCATAAAAATATAATGACTCTTTAAAAACATATAAAAACAATTTGTATTATGCATCAGTGAAAACAAATAATTAAATTATTATGAAAAACAAGTCATAACATAAAATATGAAACTAAAACATGGACGTAAGTAAACTGAATGTGTAAGAACAGTTACATAATTAAAACTTAAAATATATTCACACCATATAAAACTACAATAATTGTAATGTCACAATCACATAATAATTCGATTAATATTAATTTGATAGTATATTTCTTTATAAACTAAAGAGTACTATAAAAAACATTTTAAGTATCATGTCATATAAATTATTTTACAAATAAAAAAAAAAACGGCATTGTAGTTTTATGAGTGATGTGAACAGCATTGAGCTAGCACTGGGGTAGACACCCAGCTGGACCCTGTTAAGACCTCACTGGTCTTTGCGAGGTTTCTTTTTGCTCTTTTTAGACACTTTAGCGTCTGTCCAAGTATCTGAAAGTTTAAAACAATTGATTACATTTTTGATAAAATATAGTTTTTCTTGCTTCATATTTAATCATTACACAAACACATTAAAGCATTTTATTTTAAATTCACTTACCTCCAAGCTCATCAAACACTGGACCGGCAGGTTTATCCTCCTGCTTTTCAGAAGATTCCAAATTTTCATTGTCTTCTGGTTTGATGTTTTTAGCTACTGCAGTAGCCTACGAAATAATCCAAACATTTTATATACAAATAACATGTTTTTATATAATATAAACCTCTAAAAAATTATAATTCATTTATATTACGGATTTTTAGAGAGAAATATAAAGCACATTGTATATAAAAAAAAAGTAATAAACATAGAATATATCTGCTCTAAATTATTGTACCTCATTAGCCTTTTTCTTGTTTTGTTTTTCTTTGTTTTCTTTTTTCTTGTTGCTTCTGAGATCTTTTACTTCAGTTAATTCATTTTCTGGCACATCATCCTCTTCAACAGACCCAAGTTGAATTTGGTCACGACGTTCAGCCTAAAGAATTAAATATAGTATAAATATAAATAAAATATAAAAGTAAAATTATTTCTTGATCACATAAAAATAATGAATGTAAAAAAATTTTGAAATTCTCAGATTTCAACTGATTATAAATTTCCTGTGGCAAGAAATTGATTTTATTTTTGATCTTTAAAAGTAATTTCTAAAATATGTGCATAATTTCTAATGTCATGATTACAGCATTACAGCTGTTTAAATTAAATTTTAAGAAAGAAAATGTTTTACAATGTAAATTATTCTTTGTATATTAATTTCAACGCATGACTTGTGTCTGTAACATAATACTTTGAAATGAGTAGTAATAATGTTTTTAAATCAAATTATGGTATATAATTGCATTTGCTAATTAAAACAATTAATATAGCAATAAATTATCAAGGTAGCATTTATCTACCTCTTTAAGGACTCTTTGTAATTCTTCTACTTGAGCCTGCAAAGCCCTGGCTGCGTCCTCATCCACATCAGGGCCCTCAGCACTTAGTACTTTAATAGTATCTGAAGGTTGTTCAGGTTCCTCAGCTGGCTGAGCAACTTCAACATCTACTTCCTTAGTCTTCCTCTTATTCTTCTTTGAAGGACTTTCTTTCTTCTCCTTTTCATCTGATTTTACTTTACTAACTTTACTTACTTTCTTATCACTTTTTTTTGGGACTTCTTCCCACACACCTTCATCAAAATCTGCAGGTTTCTCAGCATCAGAGGCAGCTTTACCTTTCTTACCCTTCTTGACATCTGCTGCAGCCTTCACAAGTTTAGCTTCAACCTTTTCCTTAGGCTTGGGCTTTTCAACTTCTTTCACCTTATCCTCTTTTTTCTCCTTTGCTGGTGATTTTTTAGTGCTTTCAGTTTTTGACTTGGACTCTTCATTTGTAGTACGGTTTGGAGAAGACTTCTAAAATAATAAGGAAGCTTTATACAGTACAGCTGCTTAGTAAATTTAATTATAATGTTTGAAAATTACACATTTTCTTTTTCATTTATAATATTTTTAGTTAATTATAAATTTGTTTTTAATTTTTCATTCAAAGTTTTCAAACAATTCCTATACTATTCAAAATATGATCATGTTAACAGGTTAAAAATAAAAACGGGCACAAAAGGCCCCTGTGTCAGAATATCAATTTCATTATCACTTACCTTCTCCTTCGTTTTCCTTTTCTTGTTTGAAGATTTCCTGTCATCGACAATAAGAGGTAGCTTATCGAATTGCGGCTGTTCCGCCGTGTGGAACCCGAATATAAATACAAGCGCAGCGCATACTAAAACTACCGCTACAGCTGCCGCAGGAAACAGAAACTGCGTATTGGACACCTGCCTTAACAATTCCATCTTAAAAAATAATTTCGAGACAGTCTTTACTTTACAGTCCACATAAAAACGTTTCGATAAGGTATGATTATGTCGAATAAATTAATTCCCAAGCGATAAAAGCAGACACGGAGACATGATGACGCGGCTGTGACGTGCCAAAAATTGCGACTTGTAGGGTGGCCAGTACATTACAATAAAATGTCATAAAAGCTTATATAATTAATGAAATTAAATTTAAATCAGTAATATTGTTTCAATATTTCATTTAAAATGATTATCGATATCCAAGAAAATTAAATTTTGTTTTTAACTTTCTAATTTCACATTATTTATGATACTCTATGCATTTACATAAATAAATAGTTCTATTATACATAAATATTATATTAAAGAGCTTTTTTGTGAAATACTGTGTTTTTTTGCAAGAAAGAAACCTTATAAACTAAACTTACAAAGCAAAATCTAAGTACAAAATTGGAAATTGAGTTGCTCATTTATTTATTCACTCATCAAATTATAGTACACAAAACTTGATTTTTTATTTCAATATATAGTTTATCTATATCAAGTTAATTCAAATTTTAAATAAATAAAATATACTTAACGGAATCGAACTAAAAACATGATTTTATATTTTAACATTACTTATAATGTTGTTGAAAATGAAAAATCTTAAAAACGACAATATATTATTAATATAACATACTATTTTTCACTAAGGTAAAATATGAATGTACATATTCTAGAAAATAAGATTATCAGCTTGGAATAAGGATCACCAAATACGATATTTTTATTTTTTAGGTTATGTCATAAATGTCAATCAATACTGGGTGATAGCATGCATGCATGGTTCATGGATCTCTAACCACTGTTCATATTTTAATTAATATCTAGGTTAAACAAAATAAATTTGACTATGCAGTACTGATTTATATTTTGTGTATGATATCTAAGTGTGTAAAGCATAATATAATTGTTAAATAACGTGACCAACATTTTGTAAGCATGGGAGGCAAAAAAAAACGAAACAAGTCTAAACAAAGTATAACTGAAAATACAGAGTCCGAAAATGTTACTGAGCAAAGTATTGAAAATCTTGATGACATTAGTGGATCACAACAAGAAAATCAAGACGATACTGAATTTTTAGACAAGAATGTAAAGAAAAGACCTCATGCGGATGATGGTTCAGATTCTGATTCGGAAAAGCCTAAGAAAGTGAAAAAGAAAAAGAAGAAACCACCTGCACCTGCAGAAGAAACATCAAATAAAAAAGGTAAAAAGTCAATACGTCAATTGAAAAAGGAAAAATACGCACAGCGACAAGCTGACGCTCAAGCTGTTGCTAAAGATCAATTGAAATCTCAATGTCTCAACTACTTATCTCAATGGAAACATGACAAACAAAATTGGAAATTTATGAAAGCTAAACAGGTATGGCTTTATAAAAACAAATTTTCAACACAACTTGTACCAGATGCAAACTGGCCAGTTTTCTTAGAATACTTTGAATCAGCCACAGGAAACATTAAAAAAATGCTCCTTGATGATGCTCACAAAATTATAAAACAAATGGATGAGTGGACTGAATCTCATCAAAATGAAGAAGATGAAGATAAAGAAGAAGATGAAACCACTACAGTGACTAAACCTGATGAAAATATTTATAATAGAGCTCGGAGTTTAATACAATGTTTACAAGAATAAAACTGCTGTTTTACTTTTGCTAAGTTTTATTCCAACTACATTATTATGAGTAACAAGAACAATAATTTATATTAACAAATAATAAGAATGCATTGCTTTGATAAACTAGGCATTAATTTTAACTTCTGACTCCTCGGATGAAAATTGCTCAATCCATTTCCTTAATTTATCTGTATCCTGCAAACCCACCAATCTCTGTTGCACTTTCCCATTTTTGATTGCTACCAGAACCGGTACTGAGCTAACTTCATAATCAAGAGCTAAATCTGTTTGCTCATCAATATCTACTTTTGCTAGGAGCACTTTACCTTTACTCTCAGAAATTATTGATTCAAGTCTCGGTGTAAGAAGCCGGCATGGATTGCACCACCTGTCAACATATATTTTTTTAATAAAAACAAATATAAAATGACTAGATTGAATTTAAAATTTTTGTTATATCATATAAAAAAATATTTAATTATAATAATGTCCTCCAGACCGATCTCGGCCACGGCAGCCAATCTCAAGAGAGATTAGTCAACTACGCAGAAGATATTATAGTGCACAAGTGTTTGCGCACATATATTCCCTAACTCTCATTATCCGATGGGACAGCAATCCGACATGACCGGAAAGAGTTAAGGCGCAGGACTAACGGCTTTCCGTGCTTTCCGATGCACAGGAGTGTACACACTTCCAACTTCCAGACTCTGGGCTGCTACTGAGAATTTTGTGACAAAAAAACCCAATAACTTTTTATTGGCCCGACCTGGGAATTGAACCCGTCCTAAGTTCAATTCTCCGGGTCTGCGGCCTTACACCAAGCCACTAGACCAACGAGGCAGTCAAAAAAATATTTAAACGCAATATTATGAAATGAGTATCTAATTTGCATACATAATGAGATAATAACCGGACTTAACAAATGTTCACATGAATTCTTACCTGAACTTTGATTAAATAAAAATATTTCACATGAATTCTATACTTACGTTGCAAAAAAATCAACAACAACAGGTACTTTGCTATTGATGACTTTATCCTTAAAATCTTCAGTGCTCTGGATTTTTATTATATCATTGTTCGATGGCGTAACTGAGATATTTCTTAAAATTAAAGCAGGTTTATTAAAATAAGGATTTCTCACTAATAAGGCCGTTGCACTTCGTCCAAACATTTTTAATATTTTGGCAAAAAATCTGCGAAATTGATGAACCTGTAATGTGACAAATGAAACAAATGAAATTGACATACATTTTTTCTAATGTCAACATCAAGTCGTCCTTGGTGTATTCAACATTCCATACTTTCCATATTAAAAAAAAATAACGGAATTTCATACAGGTATTAGGTACCTACATATTCAATAAACATTACTTAATTTTGCATATGTAAGTAAATTATAGGAAATAATAAGATTACTTTTTTTTGCTTTTAAGTTACTTTTAAGTAAAAACCAAAAAAAAATATTTTGTTGATTCTGCAATTTACATTAAAAAAAACGAAGCTATAATGATAAAATTAACTATATTTTATATAAAACAACGTTTTTAAAATAGTTGGCGTTGAGTTGCGATAGATTAAATTAGTAAGACCAAGAGGAACAAGCCTAATCTTTGTCTACCACTTAGTTTTTTGTGATTAAATATGCCTAAATTAAAATAATTTGCAATAAGAATAGTCAAAGCGCAACAGGTAGCTTAGTTGTGTATATATAGGTATATATAAATAATTAGGTTTTGATATTAAAATTAAAAAATATTATATATATATATAATTAATACATATTTCTCAGAACTGAATTCATAATTTTTCATACGTATTAGTACTGAGTTATTTGTGATTAAAACCTGTGAGTTCCAGTGAATAGATAGAGAGAACTTATAGGTTGCCCTATTAGTAAAACTATAAGAAATTACTTGAAGATTGATTTGAACTCATAATATGTCATCCAGGTTAGTCGCAGTCCAAATCATTTATTGTTATTAATATCATAAATATGTTCGTTACCTTCTAATAACATTTTATTAATGCTTTTTATAATATATTTAACTGAAGATCTTTTCATTTATTTAGCTTTGTAGTTTGTACTATGAATTTTTTAATCTGTCTTTTTTGACATTTTTTTTCGAGCGTCAAAATTATTCTCTTTACGTCAAAAATCACAACGCGATTGAAAGTTGTGCCAACTAAATATATTTAATGCATTTTATGCTATTTAATTAAGATGTACTCAAGCGACGATTACAATGAGGTATTTTTTAGTTTTGACTATTTACTTTAAAAAGTAGCTGAAATAATGTAACATATTTAGTTGAAAACTAACCTACTATTAAGTGTCCTACAACATTAAATTTTTATGATAATTTCATATATTTTTTTATTTAATAATTTTTATGTTGATGATATATATTTTTTATATTATATTATTAACAAGGCTGTTTGTAAATGAATATTGAATATTTCAGGGTGGTTATGAGTCCTATGGCGACTATGAGCCTCATACAGGAGACCCGCAATATGACTTGGAGTATGACAGATCATACTACCAAATGCCAGACATGGTAGGTAACCGTATAGTATACTATTTTATAATATAGATTAACATGCTTAATACTTGTAAATTTTTATTGTATATTGATTGCAGGTAAAAAAATTCCTCGTATATTTCCGTAATATGATTACTGAGGGAATGACATTTGAGATTTTGAATTTATACGAAAATACATTCCCTAAGCTTACTGAGCAGTATTTTGAAAATACCCCATGGCCAGATGAAAAAGAAGTCTCACCAGTTGTAGACAATGATCACGTAAGCGGAATAATTTGTTTACATCATCTTAATATAATATGTTGAGAGCTACAATTAATAATTAGTTTTGAGGGCAAAGTTATTAAATTTTTTCTAAAATTCACTAGTCTATACTTAATCTACAACTAAATAAACTTTAGTTTTTTATTTAAAAGGCAAAGCAAATCAAATTTATTTTGTTGGTTATTTGTCATAATGTTTTGTTATCTTATTTGTTAAGTGAGGAATCATATAATATCATTTTTATTGTTAGCTGAATTCATATTCATTATATATTTTATACAAACTTGTATCTTCTTGACTGTTTAGAAATATAATTACTGAGATTTTTGCTCATGCTTTTCGGTACAATCCACATTATGAATCACTGGAAATAGTTTTAATGATTCATAAGTACTCGTAAAGGTTTGTTTCAATATATATATATATTTGTATTTTACTTCCATCCAATCATAAAAACATAAGACACAAATGCAATACACAAAAACATAAAATAAGGTTTTGATTTTTTACATTTGAGTGTATTAATTGGACAGCATATGAGAACAGTAATAATACATTAACTAGTTCATAGCTTATTAATATAAAGGTTTTTTTTATATTTCAAGGTATTCATGATTCTCTACAAGGAACTTTACTTCCGTGATATATATGCACGAGTACCAGGCGGGCCTAAACCTGAGCAAAGATTCCTGTCATTTTACAACTATTGTGACTTATTTAATTACATCCTATCAGCCGAGAAACCAGTTCCTTTGGAATTGCCTGATCAATGGCTCTGGGAACTAATTGACGAATTTGTCTACCAGTTTCAATCATTTGCTCAGTACAGGTAAAAAATGTATTCAGTGGATTTAGAAAAACATATTTAATAAATTCCATGGTGATAAATTATAAATATATGTAATTTTTTTTAGGTCACGAACTTCTAAGTTAAGTCAAGCTGAGATTGAAGCTTTGAATACCGAGAACAAAGCATGGAATGTCCTTTGCATTCTCAATGTGCTGCACTCTCTTGTAGATAAGTCTAACATCAAGCGCCAACTTGAGGTATGATTGTTATTTTAAATTAGGTTATAAAACAATTTTATATTAGTCATTTATGTCATATTATAAGTAAATATTATTGTATGAAGTGAATCTCTTATGAAAAAAGTAACATTTTTAAAATTTTTGTTTTCTTTTGTTTAAATAAAAGGTATATATTACGGGTGGAGACCCAGATTCTGTGGCTGGAGAGTTTGGCCGTCACTCTCTTTACAAGATGCTTGGTTATTTCTCTTTGGTTGGTCTGCTGCGGTTGCATTCTTTGCTTGGAGATTACTACCAAGCTATCAAGGTAATATTTGCATGATGTTTTTTTCTAGTTAATTGATTTTAACCTATTAAGTTTTAGAAACAGTAGAAAATAAATAAAACTTTTTAAAACTTTCACTGCCAAGCTCTTTTACTATATGTATTTGCATCTGTGGGATACAATTAATTATTTTATTATAATTTATTGTGTTCAAATTCAATTTTCCACCTAATTGATGCCAATTGAAGAAATAGTGAAGAAATAAACAAATAAAAATAACTTCCATTTATTGTTAGTTTATTTACCCTATTAGCTTGTCGCTCGTTGTCGTCCTATCCTATGATTCAGAACTGAGTCGTGATGCAATACGGATGAAATAAGTTTGGGTATGAATTCATGTAGACGGCAGTTATAGTGTTAAAATAGTTATTAAAATTTGTAAGTTGCATTCATTCAAACAAACTCAAGTTATATTTCTCGACTATTTTGATGCAGGTGCTCGAAAATATTGAGCTCCACAAGAAGTCACAATATTCCCATGTACCAGCGTGCCAGATATCCACATCTTACTATGTGGGCTTTGCCTACATGATGATGCGTCGCTATGCAGACGCTATTCGCACGCTGTCCTCGGCCCTACTGTACATGCAGCGTACTAAGCAGTTGTTCTCGACACGCTCTTACCAGAATGATCAGATCAACAAGCAAACGGATCAAATGTACCATCTGCTGGCAATTTGCTTAGTACTTCACCCTCAGTGTGTCGACGAGTCCATACAACAGGTTAGTTCAATATAATGTTTCTACTTCAATATCAAGTCATTTAAACTTAAACATACTTTCAAAATCAAGTCATATTAAAGAATTCATTTGGAAGACTAGCAATATTATTTTTACTTTGCATATAAATTTTTTCCTCCAAATTTGAAATAACTTAAAAATATGCATTCTCATTTTTTCAAATTAAACAATAACACAAGTTAGTTATAGGGTTTTTATATAAAATTCTTTCATAAAAATATTTCCAGGTCCTTCGTGAAAAGAACTACCACGAGAAGATGTTCAAGATGCAATACGGCGACCTCGGAGAGTTTGAGAGCTGCTTCACGTTCGCGTGCCCCAAGTTCCTGTCGGCCTGCCCGCCGCCTATCGAGCCCGGCTCCAACTACGGCCGCGACGCCGTCAAGCACCAGACGCAGGTCTTCATGGACGAGGTACGCCACATCGTGTCATGTAATATATCATTCAAATACTGCTTCAATTATGAGTTAATTAATTTTAACGTTAGAGATGCATCTATAAGCATTTTAGTCATGGTTTCTGTGGATAAACTAACTGAATGTTTCACTCTTTTTCACTGCAAGTCTGTCTTACCAATCTCTGTCATTACATACTTATAGTAAAAGGTATCAATAAAATAAAAAATATCCTCTTTATACTGGATGATTGAGTCTTATTATTAGTAAATACTGACTGTTATGTAAAAAACGATTGAAACATATTGGGCAGCCTTACTGTTCTCCATACAGCTTTGCAGCCCTAGTTATCTATAGAGAATCTTATTATAGACACAACAGTTAATTTGATAGGAATATTATAATTTGTCAAAAAAGAATTGCTGGTACTCATAGTGTTCCGTAAATAGGTGCGCCAACAAAAAATGCTGCCGACTATCCGCTCTTACCTCAAACTGTACACCACGCTGCCGCTGGCCAAGCTGGCCGCCTTCATGTCAGCAGCTCGTGGCGGGGAGCGAGACGCGGCTCGCGAGCACGCCGCGCTCGCCATTCACCTGCTGTGCTTCAAGCACAAGATGAAGAACGTCGTCTGGACCAAGGGTCCGAGCGGACTCGACGGCAGGTTCCAGAGTGGATCTGAGGTACTCTTCTGCTTACCGACTCCACAGTTTAAACACAAGTAGAAATAATATTTTCCTTATTTTTTTTAGCAAATATGTATTGAAATAAAAATTGCCAGGTAGCAGTTAAAGAATTAATCAAATCAATTAATAAAAAAATTCAGTAATTCTAAAGTTTCATAAAAAAAATTTTAATTTATATTTTTCATTTGCAGTTGGACTTCTACATTGACAATGATATGATCCATATTGCCGACACGAAGGTGGCTCACCGTTATGGTGATTTCTTTATCCGTAAACTTCTCAAGTTTGAAGAACTTAACCGGAAATTACATCTTATTAAAATATAAATATATTTTGTAATGTATTGTTGTATCATTACAATTGTATCAAAATAAAAAATTAAAATATATTCTATACTTTATTTCATATAATTTATAATCTTGCTCTATAACGTACAAATTTACGACTTCTCTTATAAAACTTTTTTGGTTCAACAATTTTCATGTTTTCCCTTTGTATTGGTGTTGGATTTGGTTCCACAAATTGCTTCCAAGGATGTTCAGGCTTTAACACTTCTTCTACATTAGATTCTCTTAGCCAATGATTGTAAATATTGCTAAATCTCTTATAAGACGCCATAAATATAGGACTTTCTCGCTGTTGTTTATTATTCTGAAATATATTTTATATTAACAATAGACACAATAGATAAATTAAAACCAAATCCATTTATTTGTAATTACCTTCTCTATTATTCTTAAACATTTGTCATTAAAATCTTCCAAATGTTTTATAAATACATCATTAACTCTCAATTCTTCTTGTTTCACAATATTCATTATGTATAATATATATCCAAATTGAGTCTGTCTTGTACCATTTTTTAACAAGGTCCCCAAAATTTCAATATTGACTCTGCAAAATTGTATGATATAAAATATGTCAATTTTAAACAGGAAGCCACAGAATTGCAATATTTATAACAAAGAACTTTATATCTGTAAATTTTGCATGGTTTAGCAAAGCTGTGGTTAAGCAAGGCAAGCTGTAGGCAAAGCAAAAAATCTGTCAATATTAAACTTAATTCATATTCATAATTTAGTACTTTTTATGCAGGAAAATTGTCAAAATTAAATTAAATGATAATTTTATAGTACATATTCTATAACTGAGATTATACTTACTTTAACTGATTTTCTTTCATTTCAGAAAGTAAATTTTCAGCTTTTTCTTTTGTATCGCAAGTCATGGCTAATACCCCATAAGTCATAATATTTGATTTTAACTTATGTTTTTTGTTAAAAGGGTGTCGTTGGTGTGATTTACTATCTTTTTCTATCATACTCCTCACCTCCTATAATACAAAAATAATTAACCAAGGCAAAAAATAACAAAAATAATTAAGATTTTTTTGTTTATATCACTCACTAATGCATTATTATAGTCTTGTCGTAGACATCGTCTTTTAATCAGCATATTGTAGAAATCTATATCAGCTTTAATCTTAAGTGATTTCATAGATTTCATTAATTTATTCTCAGCTTCTATACTATCATCTATGACATAAAGCATTTGTGTGAAAGTTTTAATGTTTGGTTTAACTGAATATGCCTCCATTTCTTTTAGGAAGTCATCTTGTCCACCAATCATGGCAAATTTATCTTGTGTTGTGTGCACATCTTGAAATGCTAAGACTTCATTTATATTTACTAGTTTTGAAAGCAAATTTGGTACTGTCCTCTCTGGTATTTGTGGAAGTGCTTTCTTGCGTTTTTGTATTAATTCAAAATGATTACCTTCTTGATTAACAGAACCTAAACCAGAATTGTTTTCTAGTGTAACATCTATTGTCTCAAAAGTATCTTTTATTCCATTATATTCTATCTGCCCATTTAGCTCATAATCTTTTCTATCTAATAATTTAGTTTCAATTGAATTTTTATTCGTATTAGAGTCAGTTGTTGATTGATTGGATTCAAGTTGTAATTGTTGAGGTTTCATTTCTAAAAGTAAATTCTGTTCTTGTATAATACCTATTATATCAAGCACATCCTCTTTAGTGCCTAAATTACAATCTTTTACACATTTAAGCATCAAATTAAATGAATAAAGGTTAGGTTTTTCCCTCATTTTCAACATTTTCCTCCACACGATAAGTGCTTGTTTCAAGCCCGACTCTTTATTACCAATACAAGCTTGAAGTAAATGGTTAAAAGTATGGACTCTTATTTTTATTTTTTTAGAAATCATTTCATCAACAATTTTAAAAGCTGTTGGTAAATCTGACAGTCTACCAAATGTTTTAATCATAACATTAAAAATTGTTATATTTGGTTCTATACCTTTTTCAATCATCAAACTTCTTAAATGGGTCGCCATTTTTAAGCCATATGAAGGAAAGGGACTATTAATACATGATTCAAATAAACATGTATAAGTATCTCCTGTCGGTTTTAGAGCACGTCTTTTCATGTCATTAAACAATTTGAAAGCTTTCTTTGTATATCCTACTTCAGCACAAGCGCCGATTAATATGTTATAAATGTAATTTTCGGGTTGTACTCGATCTTCTTTCAGCATCTTGATTTCTAGTACATCAATAGCTTCTTTTATTCTCTTGTATTTTAAATACTGCTTTATTAAATCTGCATATTGCTTGGTAGACAATTTTTGAGAATTTAGTGGAATATTTTGCAGAAACTGTTCCTCTTTAATATCGCCTTCATCTTCCAATGTCTCCGTAATGATTGGGCCACTTAAAGTTCCAAAAGAATCAGGGTCTCCTACATATGCTATACGGTCTTCGGTTATGTTTTTTTTAATGGCATTTATCTTATTCGCTGTTATTGATGTACATAATAAATTATGGCGAAATATTACATTATTACTTCTTACATTTTTTAAAAGATTTAAACAACGAAATGCCATTTTGTTTCTTATGTACCATTCATAAATGTTTTTCCTAATCTAAATTGATGCAACCAGCACTCATTTATACATACAGCAGTATAAGTATCGATAAAACTGCAATAGTAAAAATAAAGTAGTATTCAATTCTCTGTGATTTAAAATAACCTCCAAATTTCAACATCAGATAGGTGAAGGAAAATATTTACTTCTAAGTTTTGACAAGTCGAGTAGTACTGCCAGATTAGAGTCATTATTTTACCCGACCAACACCGTAATTAAAAAATCAGAATTAGGAAGATGAAAATTTATTTTTTTTTATTTTTTATACTAAAATAATCTTTACACGATTATAATAACATGTGTGAAAAAATTATGATTATATCATGTTAACTTTTTTTTTATAAGCAAATCAATTTGGGCGCTCTCGTATAATTCTTCTTCCGTCCGAGTTTTGACTGTGACATCACCGCCGCCATCGCCGGTTCGTTATAGCGGGCGACTCTTTTGCGATACGTGTGTTGATAATTTTGTATTTATTTTATCCTTCTTTGTGATTTGACGCCCCACATATGTTCTTTTACTTTTAATAATATTAGAACGATTATTAATATATTATTTTATGCTAAAATAAGAGCAGTATTTTTTATTTGTAATTTGTATTTATTATTGTAAGTCTACGTGAGACTTACAAATAATCTACCGAAAGTCGATCTTATGATTGCGGATTATTTCACAAATCACTCGAAATATATTAGTAAGCTTATTATTATTGTTTATTTTAATATTTTGTTAATGCAGTTGATCATAACTGTAATCGGCACTAAGTCCGTATTCTTCATTTAAATACTAGTGCTTTCCGCTTTCGATAGAAGATAATATCGATATATAATATACATTTCTTACATTTTAATTTTACGTACACAGTTCGGGGTACGATAGTTACGATATAGAGGCACGTTTTCTTCTAATGAAAGTGCAAATAAAATTAACAATCTCGAATGTGAAGGATGCAAAAATACTATGTCATTGGTAGCGCTGATAGCAATGTGAGGAGCCTATTTTTAATGAAATAATCTGTTACTGGAAGAAACCTTTTTAATGTAAAAGGGGGGCAAACAAGCAGGAGGCTTTTCTGATGGGAAGTGATGACCACTGTCCAAGGAGAGCAACACCGGAGTGCTTGCAGGTGCGTTGTCGGCCTTAAAGGAATGAGTAGGCTTAGGCTTTTCTTGAAGAATTCTGTGTCATAACCATAAATGTTCCGCAGAAATGGCAGGAAATGTTTTAAAAATAGAGCTGTAGTAGTGGATTTCCAGACATCGAGATGGTATGGATGGAATTTAAAAGAATTCAGCGCATGGGATTAATCTATAATGTTTCTTAGAGCATTCTCCGTAAAAGATGTGATAGAAGATGCAGAGTGATAATGACATGACATCTCTCCCGCCCAGAGATGAGAGCAGTACTCCATATAGGGCTGAGTTTTCGCCTTTTAGAATTTTAGGTGAGGAGCTGACGTGAAGTACTGACTTACCTTGTTGAGTACACAAAGCTTTTAGAGGCTAATTTGGCTTCACTTTCCAATAGACCGCGGAACCTAACGTCCAGATACTGGATTTGGTAGCGAGGCGGTATTCACAAAATGAGAGAATGGTCATTTTGGAAGTAATCGCGGTAACTTGTGTCGTATTGGGGTTGAGTTGTACCAAGTTTGGTTGGCCCCAATCTCAGGCTTTGATTAATAAAAACTTGTTATTTCAGACACAAGTTTATACTCATCGACGTGTTCCCGACAAATATTAGCGTGGCCGATATATAAGGCGTCTACAGTGCTGTCGTCTGCCAACATTGAAGTATGTCACATGTCATTAAATACAGAAGAAGCAGAGTAGGTGGCAGCTTTACGTTTAATTATATACTGTAACATGGCGATTCAAAAGTCTTATAAGTCTATTTAAATGACATTTGTATCATATGTACTATATTAGACTACGTATTTGACTTTCAAAGATACCTAATATGGTAAAAATCAATTTCAATGGATCACAGTCATTAACTTATATTATTGCCGATACGGCGTTGTTCACAAATAATCTTCAAGATTAACAATAAACTTAAGATTAACATTGAAATGCATTTTTCATCGATACAAACTCTTATGAAAACACTATCCGTATTCAACGTATCAAGGCCATTATTACGAACATTCTGAAATTCTGAATTATGTTTATTTTAAACGAATACCTATAACTAGCCTGTAAAAATTAAATGTTTGATCCTAACTTATAAATACGACAAATTTCACTGATAAGGTACTCATATTAAAATGCTCATCACGAAAATATCTACTTGTTTTTGTTGATAATATATATAGAAAAAGTATTTTTCCTGAGTACAACAAATAGATTGTTAAGTTAGTATGCTATGGTACTGTATAATAAATATATGAAAGTATTTTTTATACTAACCGAAACATAACAAAATCAAGAATAACGTGAAAATTTAGGCGAAATTGTATAGGCGAGCGAGTGACGTTGGGTGATGTGACGTCACGCATCGATCCAGATCGTTCGAGAAAATAATTTAAGAACTCGTAACTTTAAAAATTTGTAAAAAAATCATTTTTGCAGATATCGTAAAAAATCATACACCAGTTTTTTTTTTTATATTTTAAATATGATTTTTTGAGATCATAAAAATATAAGCTCATCTTCCTAATTTGGGCAGCTCTTTATTATAAGAACATAACTTACGTTATATATTATTAGGTTAAATGTAATAATGTTTTATTAAATAAAATATATTTATTTATCATCGTAACCCATTCTAAATTATTGATATAAGAAACATTAACAAATCTTCTCCGCTCACCGCTGTACTTCGCACATCGCTCTCCACTCATTGCTACTAATAAGCGCCGCGTAGATGTTGTCTTTCTTACGGAGGTTCATAATTCCAAATTTGCACGCAACCAATCGCGTTTCGTAGACCCTAGACTATACAACAAAATTTATAAAATCTTAAAAATACACAATTTACTGTAAAATACAACAAATACAAAGACTGTAAAATAAAATTATTTATTGTACACTAATTATTACGCACATGCACAAATAACCGCACACACATACACAGTGATTACTAAAGTAGCTAAGATGCACATGCACACGGGCTATGTGGTCAAATGAAGTGAAATTTGACTTCTAATTTTCCAAGATACAGGTTATCGCCTAGTTTGGAAGTCAATTAAATTATTTTTGAGTATCAACTATAATTAGCTTACCACATGTCATGTAACTAGTTTTTATTTTATTATTTCTTTTTTTTTACTTAGTTTTATAAAAACTCTGTTTACTGTTTATGTGTAAGGCTGTTTTTTTTAATAAATACCTATTATTATTACTTCACTGGTGCCTAATGAGTCGAGTGTGGAATGTTAATAAAACACGAAATTGAGGTAATTTGGAAGTACTTTGATGATTGATGATTTTCATCCTTTTTTTCCTCGGCACTTAATATTCTTTTCCTCAAGTATTTTTCATCTGTGGGGAAAACTGATTGACATTTATATTAATTGACATTTGACATTGAAGGATAATTTATTTGAATTTTCGAGTAAACACGTGCTGCTAACTAAACTTTTCATATAACATCTTAAATAAAAATTGTAATATTAGAAATTAAAAATGTCTAATGAACATGAAGATTATATGGAAGAGAGCTCATCTGGAAGTGAAGATGAAGATATGGATGAGGGTGAAGAGGGAGAGGGTAATGATGAGGATACTCGGCCCAATATTTATTTGCCCGATCAGCCTTTAAAGGAGGATGAACATTTAATATGTGATCAGTCGGCTTACATTATGCTACATCAGGCACAAACAGGTGCACCTTGCCTGAGTTTTGATATCATTACTGATAACCTCGGCAACGATAGACATGAGTTCCCTATGACAACATATTTAGTTGCCGGTACTCAGGCATCCAGCGCACAATTGAATAAGTATGGCTTTAATTTGAAACTATTTAGCTTATATAATATTATATAATATATGTATATATGTATATCTAATTTGAAATATGATTTCTTTTTTAGTCTTTTAGTGGTCAAAATGTCAAATCTACATCCAACTTCAAAATCAGAAGACGACGAAAATTCAGAGGATGAGGATGATGATGACGAGGATGAAGAGGAAGATGAAGAAAAGAAACCTCAAATGACATTCTCATTTATAAAACATCAAGGATGTGTCAATAGAATTAGGGTATATTTTATTACAACATACTCATTATTATTAAGATACCAATGAAAACTATATTGTTAAATTAATAATCATAATTTCAGGCAACAAATTTTAAAAATTCCATTTTGGCAGCAAGCTGGTCTGAACTTGGTAGGGTCGATATTTGGAATATAACCCAACAGTTGCAAGCTGTAGATGAGCCTGCTTTGCTTGAAAGGTACAATCTCGATACTGTTAACAACCCTGTGAAACCATTATATTCTTTTAATGGACATCAACAAGAAGGTTTTGGTATTGACTGGTGCCCTACAGAACAAGGTGTAAGTTGAATGTTTTTGATATCTAAACAATGAATAAAACTGAGATCTGTGATTTTAGAAGTGACACAGGTATAATAAACCACAGTAAAACATTTAAGACTTAAAACCCCTTTTTATTTAATAACTGTTAAATAAATTTCAGAAACAATGTTTGAGCCTTTTCATAGAAATAAATAATGTATTGAAATATTTAAAATGTATGTTGTTATCAAACAAAATTTTCTTTACCAAAGCTGAATTTGTTTTATAGGTATTAGCAACTGGAGATTGTAGGAGAGATATACACATATGGAAACCAAATGAAGGAGGTACTTGGACAGTGGATCAACGTCCATTAATTGGACACACAAGCTCTGTTGAAGATATACAGTGGTCACCTAATGAAAGGTAAAAAATATAGATATGCAATAAGTTCAATTATTTATAAAATATGTATATTTAAGTTTATAACAATGTTAATTCTTACAGAAATGTATTAGCATCATGTTCAGTAGACAAGACTATAAGAATATGGGATACAAGAGCACCACCTCACAAAGCTTGCATGCTGACAGCTGAAAATGCTCATGAAAATGATATAAATGTTCTGTCATGGAACAACAAAGAGCCATTTATTGCTAGTGGTGAGTTCATTACATATTTATATTATAAAGCTGGGAAGATTATTTGATTGAAAATGTTGGTGTCAGTATATGATTACAGACTATGATTTGAATATTCTTTTTGTCATAGTTAGTAACCATTATGGTAAACTGTATTAAATGGGTAGGTAAAAAACAATTGAATGTGGATATAGCCACAACAAGCTATTTATGTAATACAGGCCCATAAGATCAACAACAGCTTATTCTCAAAATTATTAATCTTGCATAGAATTTAATAGATTCAATTTTTTTTAGGTGGAGATGATGGTTTTCTTCATATTTGGGATTTAAGGCAGTTTCCTAGTAACACCCCTGTTGGTACATTTAAACATCATACAGCACCAATCACTTCAGTTGAATGGCATTGGTCAGAACCTAGTGTTTTGGCATCAGCTGGTGAGGACAACCAGGTTGCCCTCTGGGATTTAGCAGTTGAAAGGGATGATGAAGAAGTTGTAGATGAAGAATTAAAGGTATATTGTCACTTAATAATGTTTATAAAATGGTACAATAGATTCAACTTTGAATCTATTAAATTGTTTTGTTCTGATTATTCAGTTGTTAATCTAAAATAAGAGTAAATAGTTTTTGTTCTATAGCAGAAAATTGAGCAATTATTGATATTTTCACTGCAAGTTATAATACTTATATATATAAATTACTTGAATGAAAATCTAATCCTCTTTAATTGAATGAATGTTATGAATCGAAAATATGTTTCAGAACCTGCCACCACAGTTACTATTCATTCATCAAGGACAAACTGATATCAAAGAACTTCATTGGCATAAACAAATACCTGGGGTCATTGTGACTACTGCACATACAGGTTTTAATATATTTAAAACTATTAGTGTATAAAATAAAATAATGAAAACAAAAAAAATATATGTTTTATTTAAATATTCAAGTAAAGCTTTTATGATTTCACAGATATTTTAAATCATCAGATTCTGTCATCATTAGTTTGAACCATTGCTAGGTTAACAAGATGGCGAATTGTAGGTCTGCCATGTGGACAATTCTGTAAAAAAAAGACATAATTACTTTTTAAACATTATTGTAAACTTTGTTCTTTGTGAGATTTACTAAATAAACATTTAAAAAAAAAAGTAGACCAAAAAAGTATATGAAAGTTTATAATCTTTAATAACAATTATGAATACAGATTATTTTACACTTGTTTATGAGTATTTGACTATAACATAAAAGTTAGTAACTTGTACTTAGTGAAATAAACTAGTGACTATGCAGGTGCATCTCATCAGGGTACCTACTCAACCATTCTTCTACCAATAAACATTTCGGCTTTGAATTGTGGGTGATTCAATGTAATTACAGGTACAGGGAATAGAACATCTTAGAATATCATGTCATCAAACAATTAAACAGTAATTACCCAGGGTTTATCAATTTCCGCCATATGATCAACTAGTTGACGCATGTCAGATTTACCTAAAGCTGTCCCAATCATGACAGATTTTCTACAAGCTCTAGATGCAAACATTGCCCTTACTCGACTTGGCCTGCAGTATTCAGATTGGTTTTCCTTCAAACAATAACAATAAATAATAATTTTTAATACATTACTATCATTATTTAGTGAAAATAAATATTTATACCAACTTTTAGCATAAACAGAAGCTCTTCAATATCATCTTTGCCAAATATCCAATTCTTAGACATTGGGATTGTTAAAAGTTTGACTCGCTTAGTAGGTGGAGCACCTTCATCTATCTTAAAAGTAAAGCCATTCTTTTTGAAAACACCCACATTATCCATTAATATTTGTTCATTGACACCTGTTAGCTCTAATTGTTGAGGACTAAAAATTAAAATATTCCTTTCTCATATAAATATTTAACAAACATTTAATGTTTAACATATGCCTTGAAACTTAAGTAAAATTTACTTACATAACAAGTTTTTGACTTGTTAATTCCGTTGTTTTTTGTAATGTTTCAAAATTATAAATTTCATCAGTAGCATGTTGATCTATTATAAAAAGATCATCATCTAACTTGGTTATTATAAAGCCTAAATTAAACTGACCCACAATAGACATATTTTTAAATGATTCTTTTGATATTTCCTTACTTAATTCTTCTTCACATTTCTTGTTGAAAACTGGATTAATGGTCGATTTAAATTTTATCCTATCAGGATTAGATTTAGCAAAATTATTGTCAGACAAATTTGCTAATTTTTTAACATGTTCCAGAGAGGTTTTCAAATTTATAGATTTTCTTGCATGTTTGCCTAGATCTTCTTTATCAGTTACTACTTTGTGTATTTTCAATTTTGGTGTGTCTATTTCTACACATTTTGTTTTGCAATATATAGTATAAGACTCTTCGCTTACATTGTCTGTCATTTCTTTTTCTATTGAAACAGGTAATTCATAATCTCTAGTTAAATTTTCTTTTTCATCTGTTTTAATACTTTTTGCATCAGTAGATTCAGAATTTTCTTGTTTAGAAAAGTCTTTTGGGTCCAATGACCTTGATTCGGACTCATATTTTACTTCATTTTCTAGTATGTCTTCTTCATCAGGATTATAACTTCTTTTTATTGTTATAAAATCATCTAAATTTGATGAAGACTTTCTCTTTAATTCTGATTTTCCAGGAGAATCCTCTTTACTATTCATAGATGATTCAGATCGATTACTAAATTGTTTTAAGAATGAGTTAAAGATTCTTGGTTGTTTAAGTTCAGGTTCAAGTTTTTGACTAAGTGATGACATTGTCTCTACTTTTAATGTTCTAGGTACATTTTCAAAAAGTTTTGATAGCGAAGCTTTAAGAACATCCAATATAAACTTCTCCTTTGTTAAAAATACTTTCCTCTTATCTGGAGTAACGTTTACATCTACTGAAATTCTTTCCACATTAATGTTAAGAAAAATAAAAGGATATTGATTAGGGTTGTACTGCCTATATATTTCATTAACCAATTTTATAACTTTAGTAGGTTCACAAGGTCTTGAATTTACAAAAAAATATTGCCTATCCGTGCTGGATCGGCCACAACCATGTTCACAAGAAGATATATATCCTACAAGTTCTACTGGATCAGGTAAATTCTTATAACCTTGTGACTTTTGGGTACTTGTTGTTACCATTTCTTGTGAAAGTTTGGTTTCATCATTTTGTGCATCATTTGAATCTTCAGATAAATCTATTTCAACATCTTCTATATTGATACTTTCACCATTTTCTTTTACCTCTCCAGATAAACCCTTAAATATATTATCTTTTATATTGGATGCATAATCTGATTTAATTTCAAATATATTTTGTAATTGTTTAAGGCCAAAAACACAAGCAATATTATCCTTATAAGATAAAGATCCTTGAGTAGCTACAACTACTGATTTATTTGAAGCACTAACATGATTAGTGCAGGTTATCCTAAAAATTGAAAATGTTGGGCTAGTTCCAATGACACTAAATTTATATAAATAGTAGCATTGAAGTGTTAAACTTTTCTCATTATATATAAGCACAATTATTGTATGTTTTTATATATATTATATTTAAAGTATACATTAAAAACTGATATTTCATTATAATAGTTATAATACTTACTTAACTCCTATTGATATTAAACAATATGCATATAATAAATTTGTCATTTTGTTAAACTCTCTTTTAGCATTTTTGTGGAATTCCTTTTTCCTTACTGGTAGAGAACAAAAAAGATTTGACAAGGAAACAGTTGTTCCAATTTGCCGGGAACATGGTGTCTTATTTGTTATATTTCCTTTATGGTCATACTGTATTTTAGTGGCTGAAGATAAAATATAAATAAAATAATAGTATTTACTCTTAAGTTTAATATATAGCTAATAAGCAAAGTGGCTGTATACTATAAAAATAGTTAAATAATACTTACCAAATTGAGAACTTTTATGTCTAGTAGTGATTGTAAGGTCTGCCAAAGAACACAAAGAACTTAATGCTTCTCCTCTAAAACCGAAACTCGATACTCCTAGCAAATCAGAGTAATCATTCAGTTTTGAAGTATGGTATTTTAATGCTGAAAAATACAATGTTTATTTTTATTTAAATTTGCATTGAAAACAGGATATATATATATATATATATATATATATATATATATATAGGACAATAGGATATATTCAAAAATAGAAATATTTCATAATATGGTTAAGCACATAGAATATAAATTAATATAATTAATTGAAATATACTTAAATGTTCATTTATTAAATGATTTATAATAAAAGAAGGTTAATTTATATAAAACACCAAAACCGTTGACAACATTGCTTAGTACAACAATATATCAATGATATTGACCAAGATTTCAGTTCCATGCTGAATTCTGTATGACCGTCTTGTAAAGAACACTGCTTTTTGTGTTACATCACATTAAGTCAATTCATTTAAATATTTTTGAGAGAATACTATCTTTTAGAATGACAGGCTGTATTGTAAAGTAAAAAAAAGGAACTATGAAAGGCATCCCACAACAGATTTTATGAAAACCATACTTGATAATATTTTTTTTTTTTTATATTCGCCGGGAGGGCAAATGACTCTACTCCACCTGTTGGTAAGTGGTAGTAGAGTCCAAACGCGACGACGGCCAGTACAGACGGGAAAAACGTTCTGCACTAGCCGCCTTCGCCTTGCCGGCCCGCAAGATGCCTCTTCACGCCTCGTTTGAAGGAACCCGGGTTGTAAGAGGAGGGGAATACGTGAGCTGGTAAGGAATTCCATTTTTTGGAAGTGCGACAAAGAAAGGAGTTGCCAAATTTCTTTGTTCGCGATGGAATTGATGTCACAGTTAGGCGGTGACATCGAGAACCAGCTCGCGTGGACTTAAGAAGGAAGGGGGAAGCAGGAATTAGAGAGAATAATTCCTCAGAGCACTC
The DNA here is from genome assembly GCF_905147045.1 of Nymphalis io. Taxonomy (NCBI): domain Eukaryota; kingdom Metazoa; phylum Arthropoda; class Insecta; order Lepidoptera; family Nymphalidae; genus Nymphalis; species Nymphalis io. The sequence continues at coordinate 5,039,424 of NC_065903.1, forward strand.
GCCGTGATACAGTCGATAGAAAGCGCTCAGTGCTGCTATCTCACGACGCAATTGTAAAGGTTCAAGGGTGTTTGTGACCTTTACGTCGCCAATAATGCGTACGGCACGTCGCTGCAACCGGTCCAAGGCCTCAAGTAGGTACTTAGCGGAGCCATCCCAAAGGTGCGAGCAATATTCCACGCAAGACCGTACCTGTGTTTTGTACAGCAGGCACAGTTGTTGTGGCGTGAAAAAGCGCCGCACCTTGTTCAGAACTCCGAGTTTCCGTGAAGCTGTTTTTATAACAGCCTCGATGTAATCCCTTGGACTAAGGTCGCAGCGAACGTCAATCCCCAGCATGGCGATTTTGCTTTATTTATATTTGCATGTTTTTTCTTATTAGATATTTTATGTGAAATAAAGTTCTTTTAGAATGTTAATCTATGAACTTATAGGTGACATTATACCTTAATACATCACTGGTTGTTACGCCTATTGGTTTTTACACACAAAAATGATTGGTCCCTCAATATTGTTATAACAGATTTTGACTATTAACATTTGTTAATATAGTCGAAAGGCACAGAAGCAAATAAACTTTTATTTGTCAATAAGTGATCAGCAGTGGTATCAATAAGATCAAAGTTGTGACAACACTTGTGGCAATAATTAGATTGGTACATTCTCTCACGCAATACATACTTAGAGCTAAAAAATTATCTTCTGTTACACCTGATCCATTGTCCGTAACTTCAATTAAGTCAATACCAAAATTTTTTAGTCTTATGTCAATATTTGTAGCACCTGCATCCAGAGAATTTTCTACTAATTCCTTAACTGCTACTGCTAAACTGAGCACCACCTTTAATTTTTAGACAGATTACTCGAGATTAATTTCATTTACTTAAATATAATTGAAGTAGAGCAAATGCAATACAACTATTAAAAATTATAAACATATATTTTTAAAAATTATAACAAATCACTGCACCTGGCCAGAACATATTTTGTGCACTGTGTCATTGTTAATAGGTTTAATACCATTAACTTGAACTCCAGACAAATCATTTATATCTTCCATGATTAATTATAGATTTTCCTTAAATTAATCAAAACACAAGTTAAAATTATTTACAAAACAATAATAATACATAATTTTCATATTCCCGCTAAGCTTAACAAAGTCAAAATGTCAAATTCAAAATTTAATATAACTTAGAGACTAGCGTAGTGATTAGTACTGAGATAGTACGAACATACCGATTAATTTTATAACATGTCATGGAATATTTCGATTTCTTGTTTTTCGAATATAATTATATAGTTTGTAAGTTGTCCTTAAATTATTCATTGTTTACAAACAAATTACAGTATCATATAATGATACTGTAATTTTTAGTTACCGAGAAAATAATATGAAATTTCTTGATTTTAAAATTTATTTTTAGTAAGTACCTGCATTAATTGCATTATATAACTTATCTTAGAAATAAGTCATAATCTTGTAAAAATTTGTAATATTAACAACCATTTTATAATCGGTTTATGTTAAAAGCTTAAAATAATTAAATATACATTTTTCGATAAATTGAAGATAAGTCGATTGTATTGTAACGATCGAAAATGAAGGTATCAAAGACTCAAAGTACAGTATGACACACGTCTTGACTTGTCGAAGTTGAAACATTAAAAAAAAAGTATGAAAACAGGACTATCATACGTCAATTTCGTGTGTCAGTTGGCACTATGTCAGTAAAGTTCGAGACTTTCTAGTTTTTACGCAGTTTTTCCTTTATCATCGATTAGCTGAGGAGGACAACAACAGAGATTAACTTTATTATTCAACCATGTCTCTAAATACAGCTCATGCTGACCACGGTGTTCTGATACATGCTGGTGAAGTGTAAGTATTCCATTATTTCACAAGTACAATAACAAACACTCCACTTGATGCAATCAATATTTTTATTTACACCTTATGACTCATAGCATACCTATAGTTTTACAGGCCGGGAAAAAGTAATATTACTTAAAACAGCTACAAAGGAACTTTTCATAACCATTTCGATAAAAGCGTATTTTTCCTTAGGTATTTTTTTACAAGCAGAAGCTTGTAAAATACAAAACGAGTTATATAAAACTACTCTCATGTAGCTTTTTAATAGTAATAAAAAGTAACTAAAATGTACTCATTTCATTTTTTTCAGTATCATCTTATTTTCCGATAATGTAGCCGTGGAATTCTATGGAAATGAGACACCGGAATTTAAAGGCACAAAAAATGGTCGTATGTATCTTACAACTCATCGCATGATATATAACTCGAAGGCCAATTCAGATACACTTCGATCATTTAGTTTTCCTTTCATAGCACTACAAGATGTAAGTATTACAAAATAATATTGCAAACATTTATTATTGCCATTTATATATTTTTATTTTAAGAATATAGAAAATAAAAAAATTATACTTGTTTTTTAGGTAGCTGTAGAACAACCAATGTTTGGTGCAAATTACATCAAGGGGAAAGTAAGAGCTCAACCAAATGGAAATTTCATTGGTGAAGTTAAATTCAAGCTAACATTCAAATCTGGAGGAGCAATTGAGTTTGGACAGGCGATGCTTAAAGCAGCACACCTTGGTAAAAATATAACTAATAATAATACATTAGAAATAATTTTAGAATCAATATTTACTTTTATCTGTCATGTTAATTCAGTGTCAACTTTGTATGCTGCTATAAAACATTGACAATGATATCATATCATTTGTATTTATTCCAATAATAAGTCAGTATGACTATGTAATTTCCTAAATCAATTTATTGAAAAATATAATATATATTTACATATATAAGACTCACTTTAGCTATTAAAGAAACATTTTGATTTATTTCACCATTTGTTAGAAAATCAATTAATAAAGTCATTCTATTTTCTGTACTAGTGCATTTAAAATTTAGGCTAATCATGCAAAATATAGAATGAATTTCAAGTTTAAAATAACCAAGATGATTAACGATGGTGATAATTTGATATTTGTTAATGATTTCAATTACTTTAATATATTTGCTCAAAGTCATCAAGACAATTTTAATGCATCATTAACTGTTTCTGTAGAACAGGATATAATAAAATTGTTGACTTAGTTCAAAAAGAAATAGTTATGTAATCAAGTGTATAATTTTTGTGCTCATAATTTATTCATTAGGATTATGTTTTTAGGTTAGAATAAGATTAGTTTAAAAATCAAAATAAAATCATTTCTGCACCAAAAAATTATTTAATGATATTCAAATTTTTTATGAAGATTTATTATAGCCTCTTGGCTATAATTTCTTTTGATCTTTATTTACATTTGTCAAGATTATATTATTTGACAGCATCAAGGCATACCTCACCGAATGCACCACCGCCACCTTACACTCCTCCTTCTGGACCTTGGTATGCTGCCCCACCTCCGGCATATGCTCCTCCACCGCAAGGTTATTATGGTTGGGTGCCACCATATAATGTAAGTTAGAGCTTAAAACTTCTACTAATATCTATACAACAAGCTAATGTCTGCTGACCAAGTGAGATAATGAAAATTATAATTTTTTTACATTCAAGTTATTGAGTTGTGTTCTTACACATAATACTGTATAGTAATTTCACAATTTAAACACGTAATAGTTAATAAACTATGTAACATAATTATTTTTTACAGGCATTTCCTGATCAACCATCTCCGAACTCTGTCTTCGTTTCGAATAGTCCACCTCCTTACCCTGGTGTGATGGGTGCAGCATATCCGCCTGGAGCAGGATTCTCCGGTGCTGCCGGACCTGGCCCCACAGGTGTGCAAAACAATGGTTATCCGGCTAATATGCCGCCCCCGGGCTACCCGGGTAACGCCAACATGCCGCCTCCTGGCTACCCAGGAGGCTTTGTCCCAGGTGCTCCCAGCATGTCATCAAGTGGTAAGATATATTTTTAATAGAAACAATGAGTTTTATAAAATTATTGACAATTTTACAGGTTATTACATAGCACTTGTCAAGTGGATATAACAATACTTAATCAAGGTATTATGTTAATTAAAGTTTAAAAATGTTTGTTAAAATGAATAACAAGTACTGCACTCCAATATTAATATGATGCTAGATAATGAGTTAAATTTGTCTTTCCTATGCAATTGTCCTAACAACTCACTATAATTATTGTAGTCATAGTCCCAACTACATAAGGGTACAATCTGCATTGAGTGAAAAGCTCAAAAGTTTATGACTAAACTTATTCATTTACTTTGTAATATATATTAATTTTGTCTTTGGATCAAATTGTCAATAAATTTTATTTAACCGTTTTATCATAATTATATTAACATAGTGATATCTTCATGGAGCTTCATAATGAGTGGATTTATTATTTTAAATATTTTTTAGTGTGTTTTTTCTTAGATTTAGAAAACATTATAGATTTAGAGATTCGTAGTTAGATATTTCATAGCAATGCTACTAATGTTGCTTATTTTGTTGATAGTACACATTACGTGCATAAAACAGATTTATAGTATTAGGAATAGATTATGATGTAATTTAGAATTTATGAAGATTAGTTTAAATAATTATTTCAGATGCTAAAGCAGCAGAGGCAGCTCAGAGTGCCTACTATGATCCAAATAAGCCTCAAACAGCTTATGTGCCACCGCCCTACAATGTAAGTTATTATTTTGTCACATCTGATAGGATTACCATTTAATTTAGGGTACTAAGCAATAAGTAGTATTCATTTATTTAGTTATAGATATTATTATTACTATACTAGTAATGTTTAGAAATATTATTAGCAATTATATTAATAAAAAAGTTTAAGTTTAAGAAACTAACTAAGCTTTTCGCCGGTTTCTCTCAGTTCTCAGGTATTTCTTCACAAATTGATGATATGTTATGACAATCAATAAGTATATTTAAAATATGCTTATTCATAATCTTTCATATAATTTATCAAAAAATGATAATTGAGAATGAAAGCCTAGTATTAAGGTTTAGTTGTAGCTCGCTGGTTCAAAAGGGGGCAAGTATGATATTTTAGGTGCTCAATTTATAATTATAATTCGTCTGGTGATCAGCAGTGACGGAAAACATCCCGAGGTAACCAGTGCGGCGATGGTCATATAATTAAGAATGCTTTATTAAAGAAATTAAAGTTTCCAGTCTTATAATATGCCTAAAACAAATGGTGTCTTATTTTTTATTATTTTAAAATTTTTTCACTATCAAAATAGGCTATTTTCACATTCATTAAAGAAACTATACTTAAACCTACCGTCTGAGATTAGTATTCTATAGTCCCCGTCAATAAATATTGCACATCGACGTTTGAAATAGATAATCTGCTAATTTCGGCTTCGTAGAGCGATTTCTGTATCGCAACTCGCACACTACCCATGTGAGGCGTCCAATTTAAAATATATATATAGAGTCGCGGAAATGAAGATGCTGCGTTGGATGTGTGGCGTTACGCGACTAGATCGCATTCGTAACGAGCACATCCGTGGTAGCCTTGGCGATGTTGTGAGGGACGATATGAGAGAGCACGATCTCACTTAGCACGCTTTAGATCGGGCAAAGTGGAGGCAAAGATGCAGGAAAGCGGACACTGGCGTTACTAGGCCGGGAAAACGCTAGGCAGAAGAAGAAGAAGATATAGAGTTGTAAAACTGCTAATTTTTAGTAATTTAAAGTTGTACGATGGTATCTTTAGTGTGTTGTTCTGTTGTAGTTATCAAAAACGCAGGGTGCGTTGTCGATATCTAGAACAGAAAACATCACAAATTACAACAAATTTGTTGAAAGACCCTCCAATTCAAACACCATTTCATTCAGACACGAAATTCCTGTTGGCTCAAAATTGACGAAAACCCAGATTTACGATTACGACGTCCTCACAAGGAGAGTTTTACAGTTTTCGGTGGATACGGTACTTGTTGAACATGTGCACAGCGTTGCGATTGCCAACGTATCATTCGGATTTTAATCCAATTAAAAAAATGCTCTCAACTGAAAATCTATGTAGCCGCTAGAAACGTGGATATGAATTTAATTACAGTAAAAATTATTGACTGAAAATATAAATATGATCGTTACTGAAGAATGGAAAAAGGTTTGCGATTATGCGATCAAATGTGTAAATGAATATCGAATAATACAACACGATTTAGACAAGTACACTGATAGACTTGCGACAAATACAGCTGACAGTGACAATGATATTGACCTCATTGAGAGCACATACCAAGCTCCAAACATTCTACGTAATTCGCCAAAAAACATTGTCCAGTAAGGGAAATTATCTGTAGCACACTTTGATTAGGCATATGCAGGCTTCCTCACGATGTTTTCCTTTACTGAAAAGCACGAGATGAATTATAAACAGAAATTAATCACATGAAAATTCAGAGGTGCTTGCCCGGGTTTGAACCCACGTTTATCGGTTAAGATTCACATTCACGGTTCTTACCACTGGGCCATCTCGACTTAATTATATCGACCTACCTAATATCATCGAAATTCTGCCACATGTGTATTCCACCAACCCGCATTGCAGCAGCGTGGTGGAATAAGCTCCAAACCTTCTCCTAAAAAAGGGAGAGGAGGCCTTAGCCCAGCAGTGGGACATTTACAGGCTGTTACTTACTTACACTTTGATTATTATCGAATACTTATTAAAATTATAAAAACTTTGATTATTTACGCGTCTCTTTCCAAAAGTGTTGGGGGCAAAATTAATGAAATAGGCGCATGTATATAATTGTACAAAATCTCATTTTTCAGGATCAACCACCAACTTATCAGGAGTCTACGTCAAAGAAAGACAACTAAAGCACTGTCCTCACTACCACATGGACCCTCCCCGCCACACGGCTTATATTAATTCAAATGAGACTAATTAAGCTTTGAATGTTGTTTCACAAAATATAATTATTGCAATTAGAGTCAGTGGCAAAAATATAAAAATATTTGCCTTTACACATTCCAATATTCTATGGTGGCTAATAAATTGTGCTAGTAAATTATAAGGCTGTTTTTAATCACTTACAAGCTAAAACACATGTTACCAAAGTAAAAAAACATGTTTGATTGTAAAATAAGATTTATTGGTGTTAAAAGTATTATATAATCTAAACAACGTTAGAGTTTGTTGATATTCTTTTATTTATTTAAAATGTAATTTTCAGTCAGTGTTTCTGCTTTTTTAACATTATATAGTATATGTAAATAAACTAATCTATTTAATAGAGATTGATTGTTATATAAAAAGTTAGAGCTATTTTGCTGTAGAAAATGTTTGTTCTACAATTATTTATTTAAATTATAATTCACTATTAATAAATTGTATTCAAATATTTCATAATTGTTTTAATAATTTTTTAAATATTGTTGACAAAGATATTTACAATTTACTATAAATTATTAATATTCAATCATTGTTGTACTGAATTAAATATCCGTTTAGAGATGGTAAAACCGAAATAAAATAAATTTATCAATCAATCAATCAATCAACAGCCAATCGTTGTCCACTGCTGAACATAGGCCTCTCCCAAGGTGCGCCAAAGCTCCCTGTCCTCCGCCTTCCGCATCCAGTTGGTGCCCGCCACCTTCTTAAGGTCGTCGGTCCACCTGGCTGGAGGGCGACCTACGCTGCGCTTGCCGATTCGCGGTCTCCACTCTAGGTCTCGTCTGCTCCAACGGCCATCGGTCCTACTACATACGTGACCAGCCCACTGCCACTTCAGCCTGCTAATTTTGCAAGCTATGTCGGTGACTCCGGTTCTTTTCCGGATAATCTCATTTCTGATCTTATCCTTCAAAGATACTCCGAGCATAGCTCGCTCCATAGCACGCTGAGCGACTTAGAATTTGTGGACTAAATAAATTTATGGAGGATTGGAATTATATTAGTTTCTCTGTCTGCGGAATTATAGTTATTTTTATTCATGGATCGCAAACCAATTTATAAAATGCCTTAACCGATATAGATGCATTTACTGATATAATTGATTTAAACTATAATCGCCACCCGGATGGTTAACATAATTAGTTTTACCTTAAGGATAATCTTAAAGAACCTTAAAAATAGCGATATCATAGAAGAAGGTCCGTTTTAAGTTCGTAATCTTGCACTTAAAAGAAGTGATTAAATGTCAGTATTGAATATAGAAGATCAACTGATTTTTATGTCAATAATGAAAATTTCATGTGTCATTTTAAAATATTAAAACTTAATAAATATAAAAATGAAATTTTAATAGAAATGAAGTAGACTTAGTCAATACCATTTGTTTTTCATAATATGGGTAAGTTTTTGATGCAAGACGTAATAATTTTTAATTAACAGCTTTGTACAAAAAGTCTGCGTCTGTAGATTTATATGATAACAAAGCCAGCCTCTATAAAATCTGCCACTCAAGTATACAAAAGTTCAATTGCAGTTTCATTATTAATTATTTAAATAATTATTGTGTTATGTACTCTCTAAACAGGCGTTGAACTTTTGTACAAAGTTGTATACAAATAATTGGTTTAATAATTTACCATTAGTCTGTTGCGAGAAACTTATCAATGTGTTTCTTTTCACTTTAGCTTTAAAGTTGTACCTGTAGGATCGAAAGATCTTGTTCATTATCTAAATAAGTAAAATATAATGTGAACAACTGCCATTAGTAGAATAAATTCGTGTTTTTTTTAATATAATGATTATTGATTTTAAATAAATAGAAAGCAGACTTTAAATTAGGTCACGTGAGATATTGGTATCAATTGAATTGGTATTAGTTAAGTCTCTTTATTTTATACTATGAATATCATAATACACAAATAAAACTAATCGAGTGAAATGTAACCTACGTAGATTGGTCTGACCGGGCCTTACACCATATACTTACATAATATGTTGTATTACTCGTATATAATCGGGACAAAATATGTGCTATAAAAATGTTAAATATCAAGTGACTTATAAGTTGGTAAGTAATAATTTTTGCATAAAAATAATTCTGAGTGGCAGATTTATAATAATTTTAATGCTAGCAAGTTGTTATTATATTTTATCAGCATAATATTAATTTTCTTATATATTTCCTCAGAGATATAACTATACCAATGGCGCCTCATCCTCCGTGTACGCCAACAGCATCATGTATCCCAATACGATGTCATCCTACTCCACCGCCATGTCAAAATCCGGAACGATGTTTAAAACGGACGACGTCAAAAGGCTTAAAGCCATGTCGGAGCGCAGTTTCTATCATGGCCACCAAGTCGAAGACACATTGTGGTAGTTGCGGCAAGTTTAAACCTACCGATTCTGACCCAAGAAATGTAAAAGCTGTCGACAAATTTTTAAAACAGAAATCTAAGGAAGCGAAAATGAAAAAGCAAGATAGATTAACGGGGAGTCACAGTTACACAAATTACTCTAAAAAACAAGGCACGCCAAGAGCAAAGGGCGAGTGTTGCCCTGGTAAAGGCCATAGAGGACGGGTGAAAAGAGAGACAAAATGCTGTGAAATTCTTTAAGGAATTATCTCAATTACTTCTTAATAAAGTTCGTAGAATTGACGCTGAATATCCATATGTAAAATAGAAATATAACTATTTATGTTAATGTTTTAGAAATAAACGTTATTGCTCCTTCAATTATGTAGTTTCATCAATACACACCACTACGCAATATCCACCACTTAAATTGTCAATGTACCGCTTACCATGGTAAATAAAGTATTGTGTCCCATGTGTATGTAATAACAATTGCTTACTATTTCAATCCACGCTTCGCAATACAATGTATTATTGTTTGGCGATAGAATAACCGGTGAATTGGCGATATTAAACCTCAACGGGTCACAGAGCTCTATTAACCAGTACTTAGGTGTTTCGAACATAAATATATCCATATAAATTTGTTTCTGAGAATAAATATCATATTTGAATACCGATAATAATCATCAGTACTTAAAATGATAACTGATTTAGAGTTATTAATTTTCAGCCGTCAATTCATCAAAAAGTCTTAAGCCTTGCATATCAGAACCAACATGCAGTATTCACAAGCATCGACCAAGACCTGCACCATGTCCAGACCCTGAAAAGTGCTACAAAAAATGCATTAAAACCAAAAGCAAAAATAAATGCCCTAGTGCAATGGATACAGTCAGTCGATTGGGTTCGCCCTGCGAGTGCGCAAGGATACAATCTAAGGATTCTCGTCTGAGCACCAATAGAACCAATAAGACACATAAGAAACGGCTACGAAAAGCTTATAAGCAACGTTCAATGGAATCGCGATGGAAAAGACAAAAGAAATGTTGTACTATTATTTGATATAGAAGACTTGTAATGCAATTTAAAAAATAGGCTTATATACATATCTATTTCTTGGCTTTGTCATTTATTTATTCATATTTAAATAGATAAAATGTATGACTGGAATGTCTTTTATTTTTTTATCATGAATAGGTATGTTAATTAAAATTAGAATCGAAGTCTTGCAATTGAATATATAGAAAGTCAAAGGATAATTTAGAAATGAAATGGTTTGCGGTATAAATTATTTATTATAGAACGGGTTAGAACGAAAAACGAAGTACGTAAATAAGGGTTTGGGCTTATCCAGGATTATGTCAATACGTGTAAGTCGAAATCTAGGTTCTATCTTAGGCTTAAATTATTTAGTTTTAGTTATACAAGGTATCTAATGAAAAAAAATCATTAAATATTTATTAAGTACTATTTTTGCATTTTAGAGCATAATGTGTTTTGTGCGGACCCATTTAGTTTGCAATAGCAGGATTATGTATAGTTTGAAACGAAATACATCAGTATACTGATTCTTAAAACTTGAATTAAAACGTGTTTCTAGATTTTGTATATATGTTCATTTTCATTATTAAAGCACGTTATTGAAAATTCACAGCATAAATAATTAAATAAACGACTCGCTGTTTGTGTTGATTCTTGTGCATTTTATCTCTCGAAAAGTCCAATATTACTTTAGTACCAGCAAACATTAAACAAATATTCATGAACTGTCATATTTTTATAGACAACTACGCTAAATCACCTTATAATGAAATTGATAAATAAATGACAAAACTCAAAATAAAAATAGTTAAAATAATGCTGGAATGCGATAAATTAATGCAGATATTTTATCTCAATAAATATATAAACTAAATTGCCAAATGTCCAAAATACTTTGAAGTTAATTAAAAAATCTTCGATAAGAAGAATAGCAGAGCAGAAGCATTCTAGGTACCTATCACGCTTTCGCTCTTCTCGTCAAGTTTTGTTTTAAAATCTACATACGTGATTTAAAATCTCGACCTGGTGTTATTAGAAGAAGATTAAAAATCTTAATAAGATTAGACGAATAGTGTAATATAATAATGAGACTATTTTTTGCCCTTAATATCGACAAAAACAACCATAAAATTCGAGCGTACTAATAAAATAAATGTCAATCAATTGAATGAAGTAAATAATATTCGAGACTTCGGAGTCATCTTGGAAATTAAATCGAGCTTATTGTATATATAGTTTTATAGATAAGTCAAATTTTAAATATATTAGAAACAAATAATATTATTCTTTAATGCATATAATATAGACGCTTTTTGATAAATGTATACACATCGATAAAAAATATCGATAAAAATAAGAATAGGTATGTGATTATATTTCTATCATGTAAAATGTCTAAAATAAAAATAGAAGAAAATTAAGCTATTTTTTATTAATTAGATATGTAATAAAAAAATAATTTAATAGAAAATAAATAAGAAAACATTAACCAACAAAGACTATCTACGGCTGTGTAGTGTCTAACAATTTGTATTACTGGCAATCCTGTAAGAATAATAAACAACGCCTTTATTATGAGCGATAAAGTAATAAAAAAATACCGTATATTTTAAAAACACTAAAAAAGAAGCAAAAGAAGTTTATATATCGATTTCAAAATCGATATCTCCATCGACACGACGAACGAAATTATTGAATGCAGAACATCTCTATGATCATCTAGAGCTGCAAATGCAAAATTAGCATTTACACAGTAAAGAGAAAGACTAAATTTTGTGGTAGTGAATGAGTGGCACGTAAATTATTGGCATTATTTAAAAAAATCGGTTTCTTCGATCTTATTTATAAGATTTTTCATAACATTTGAAGTGAAATAAAAATATCTTAATTTTTATATCCGAGCCTTGTTGGCCTGGATTATTGACGTTTTGTGAGTCGGGAATAGGCTGCTGAATGCTGTTTGTGTCGGTCTGTTGGGTGTGCGGTGTTACGAATATTTATTAAAAATAGTATTTTTAATACTTAATAATTGTGATAAGTGCCAAATTGTGTGTAATATTTTATATTTAAAAATGTGGTTTAAATTAGCACTGATGTGGCAAACCGGATTGCACCAAGTTGGTGAAAACGTGACTCTGTTTTAAGGTCAGTATCGTATTATCTTTTCTATTAATTTCCAATAGTAAAAAAGATATCCATCACAGATCAAAAACTTATTATTTTTACTTTATACTAAAAAAATGTTAAAGCTTAAATTTTAATAAACAGAATTGGTAATATGAAATCCTAGCAATAACTGTAGAGAAATTTCATGTATCACATCGCAAAATATAAATCAATAAATGTTACAAATTGGGTACTTCCAAAGTTATTACTTAAGAAATATTTTAAACTTCTACAAACTTAAAAAATAGTATTAATTGATAATAAACTAAAATATATAAATATATTTTAATGAATATATAATATTTGTATAATGATTGTATTCGGAACTGTTATTTAAAGAATATTTTTTTGTAATATTTATTAAATATCAATAATTATATCACTTATTAGCCACATTAGTGAGTACAAGTTGTATCATGATTAATACAACTGTACTTTTTCTATTGTTTCTTGATTTTTAATGAAAGAACATAATTATTGATACTATAGTAGTAATTATTTATAATTATAATTCTGTTGATTAAAAAGTCATCAAATATAGCAGCATAGACTAAGAAATAAATTAATTCGCCATATTTTATTAATTTCAAAATATTTAAATATAACACAAGCAATAATCACAGCTTTCAATGGAGCTTATGTAGGTAATTTGTTTTGTCTATCTTATATCTTATCACCATTTGCGTTCCTTTATCCCACAATATAGTATGTCAAGTCTGACTAAGTCAAGGCACATTATCCTCTTACAATAATCTCTGTCTTGTTAAATTCTGAGACTTGAGTTCTCTTTTCCTTCACATGTCATATCTCACATTCCATCCACTTTTTGAAGTTTTACTCTTCCATTATAACCACTCAGATTTATTATTTATGTGCTATTATGTCATTTATCCCTTACCATAATATGTCAATAATACTATTTTATTTATTAACTGAAAATTAGCTTTTTCTGCTGTACTGTAATAGTAATAATTATTACTATAAAAATGTTTTGTGCAAAGAATCTAAATTAATTCCAATAGAATAGAAATCATCCTTAAATGTTATTAAGTCGTTAAGACTACAAATATTATAATTTTTTTTCTTATTATCTTTTGAATCATAATAAAAAATATCACTTAAATCTAATTTCAATATTAATACTGTTTTGCTTTGTAAGAAGTATTGTAATAATTCTTGTAATTTTTTTTTTATATAACTAAGTCTTGATATTATTTTTGTTATGTAAATTTAACACAATTCCTAAGTTTGACTGAGAATTTTATTTATTTTAATATAATAGCTATACTTAAAAGTGGATTTTGTAAGTTACTGATAAAAATTTTCAAATAAAAATATGTGCTATGTTTTGTTCATATATTTTTGTATTCTGTTTGTGGTTTCTAAATTTGAAAGGATATGTAGTATATTGACTGTTTGTTATACAATAAAACAATAATCTTAAGTAATGAATGTAGTAATAACATATAATTAGTGAAATCTGATTAAAAGTGGTAGGGATAAATGATAATGATCCCTTGAGTCTTTGTTAATTTAGGTTGCAAGGAAATTTGTAGTAAAATACTGTAAATGTTCTTCTTTTATTATTATTATTTTTAATTAGCATATTTGTTTCTATTTAAAATTGGATATACCAGTGGTTAGCCCCTATTTCTAAAGATTAAATTGAAATTTTAACATTACTTCATAAATAAGTTGTTACTATTAGGCAGTTATTGATTTATAAGTATAAAAGAAAATTAATTTATTCCATGAATCAAGACTCTTGATTATGTATGTAAATCTAACAGTGGCTAATTTCTTATTAGGCTAGCCAGACTGCAATTTATGTTAACTTAATAAATGTTTGCATAATTAGAAAATCCAATTAATTTTATTATTATAAATTTTTAATTATTTTGTTAAGAACATAGACTGATATTTGTCTTGATTTTTATCTTAATTATTTTTTCTAACCATTTAAACATTATTATTACTAAATAAAAAAAAATCACTTTTACTAATGGCCCAATTTATGAGACCTATTTTTTTAACGCTGGAAAAACGCGTTACGCGTTTCCCCCACAAGAACAGTGGGGGGGTAAGTGGGGCTCGCCGGTGTCCAAGGCGCCGAGGGCGCTCCAAACATCCCCACTAAAAAACCAGCGGTACCTTTTCCGTCTTGACGAGGGGCGCCACGTGATCGCTTTCGCATGTTACCGTGAAAATTTATTAGACCTAAGTTAACACTAGGTAGTAAATAAAATTTCAAAGTGGCTTATAATAATATTTATATGTATAGAGCATTCAGGTAATTGTTATTAGTTTCGGTAGCATTTGTGGCAAAATGTCTTATAATATTCACCTTTGATCAACTTAATACATACGTACATACATCTTCTTGATGTATGTATGTATGTGTATCTACTAAATAAATTCGAATTTAAAAAAAAAAATCATTTAAGAAGTTAATTTTACTATGTATTTACTAATGATCAAAAAGAAAAGCAACAATTTTGAACTTATAATAAAAAAAATTCATTTATTCATTTACTCAATCATAAAAATTACGATAAATTTATTGTTAGGATTGCCATTAGATTACGTATTTTCGTAGTTTTTAATTAAGATCGACTTTAAAACACAAGTACAGCAAAACCATTGTTGGCTATTTTCTTAGAAAACAAGAGAAATGCTTTGCGTGATTGCGATTTTAAAATTTTTTACCGTATCAAAATTGAAATGGACGATAAGAACCATTTCTTAATGTGCATTTCAATACCTTTTAATTACTATTTAGTCATTTTATGTTGTGTTCTTATATTATAAAAAAAACTTGTGTCGTAATAAAAGACCCGAACTTGTTTATCAAAAGAGGGTGTAACGTGCCCAAGTGCCAAGAAGCTGACTTACACTCCGGTCCACCCTCCATTGAGCACCCTCTTTATGAAACATAACAGCTAACTTTTCCTTATGGCCAATGCTTTATTTTTACGCGTAGGTAAAACTTTGGGCTTATTTGCTTGTAGTTTCCACTAAATTTATTTCGTCATTTTACAATATTGCTTATTGCTTTTTATAGAATATAATATTATTTTCATACCAATAGTATATTGTTTTACATAGTTATGTAGGTAAAAGTATCTATTTCATTATAGGAACAGCTTAAAAATGTCATTACTATATTTATAATTGTCCTTAAAAATGGGGAGTCGTTTTTACACAACTAAATACAATCGATGATTTTATTTCTACACTAGCAATCGATTACTTCTTTTTGTAAGTGTTATAAATTTATCTTATTTTTGAAAGTATCACAACAAAGGTCAGTCGACCTTGGTCGAGTCGGAGGTGAAGTGCGGTTGCAACATTGGTAATCCGAGCCTCGTGTTCCAGATGGGCGAGCGCGCGCGGCGAGCGAGCGGCCGCGCGGCGTCGGGTGACACGCGTTGCACGACGCTTGCGCCATACATCGGGTTCCCACTCGTAACGTAGGTATCAATAGTAGGTAATATTACAGATATTTTATACAATTTTATTTATTATCATGATTAAAAGCCGGTTTTACAAATTTAAATGTGCCTAATTAAACAATGAATAAACAACTTTCTTTTTGATTTAATCTTCCCCAGCATTTCGGATACATTCTTCAGGCCAATCCTCCCTATTCTCAATGTGGTAGCCGTCTGAATCGACACAATAAGGCACATTTCCTGCGTTCTGACTGGGCCGGTAGTTTCCATTTGGCTGACAAACTTCAGCGACAGACATTCCCTTTTCTGGGAAGTATATGTTAGTATCACGCGCGCAATCTGCAGGAAACATTAAAAAATACTCTGTATATTAAAGTAAATATAAACAATAGTAATTATTGCACAATTTGCAAAAAAATTGATATGTTGGAAAACAAAAGGTTACAGATTCTTAGGATTTTTATAAAATGTATTTAGATTTTATTTTATATTCGTAAGGCTCTTGTGAAACAAGAAACCGATATGATTTAGCCGAATTCTACTATATTGCATTATAAATTTTAATATTTGCAAATCTTAATACCATTGCATGAATTTATCAGATACATATATTTACTGTACATACAAACACAGTTACAGTACAGTTAATATATACGTATACTTTTTTTTGCTATTTACTTTTCATTTACTCCATCGAGTGCTTTAGTTTTAAAACATCTATTGAAATCACGTTGAGATTTCATCGAATTTTAAATTACATTACATCGATTTTTACATTTTCAAACCTCGTTAGAAGTGAATGTTACGTGGACCTGGCCGTATTATTTTTTAAGGTTTCATACTCATCATAAAGAACTCTTATAATTTTATCCGTATGTCGCACCCTCATTGCTTCTTCAGTTTTAGACTAATTTGCATAAAATGTTAAGCTAAGTACATTTTCGTCCATTGTTTAAGTCGAAATTGCTCCTTTTATAAGAGGTTAGTGGGTTAATGTTTTTTTGTGTACATGAATTGTGTGGGTTTCATTTATTTTTTATCAAAATTAATTTGCTATAAATCAATCACTTAAATATAAAAAATACACGGGTACGAGTACTTAGTAAATCGTAATTGGATTGATATGTTGAGCGAAGTTAGATCCATTACCGTGTTATTGTTCGACCTTAACGTCATCACTTCTAAAAAATAATATTTTCACTCTTATCAAAATTCAAGCTTTTTATCTTACATATTTTATCACGCTTTTCTTATCGATGAGTATGTGGCTGCGTTACGTATGTAAACAAGTAAACTATGTTTTCCTCGAACTCGTTGAACAGTTATGTTTTGGTGAGAGATCCAGTATTGCGGCTCCCGCATTCCATCTGAGCGTCAAGCGATTGAATGGAGTACAACATGTCGGGAATAGGGTCACGGTCGCAAACCGGTCGCTGAGAGTTCGCTCCGCAATGCATGTGCGCTAACGGTACAACCATACATTTCCGCGTGCTTATTAGCATATTTAATATATCAATTCATATCGATTTTATATTAAAAACCAACGTTTTAATATTAAATTTTATCTAAAATATATTTAATATGAAATCATTTCAGTAATTTAAAAGAAATGATAATATTATGTTTAATTCAATTGATCTGGTATTTTTTTTTATAAGTTAGGAAGCATAATCCCTTTGTACTTACTGCACGTCATCCCTGTCATTTCACTAACGACGACCTGCCACGAGCCTAAGATTTTGCCATCTCTACCGGTACAGTAGGCACTGAAAGTAAAATTTTATTAATTCTACGCTCACGCTCTAAAATAAATGCTATAGACTAAAGACAAACTAATCTTACATTCCGTTTTGAATCTGATATGGTCCGTAGCTGCCGTCGTAATCACAGAATGTTATGGGATTACCTAAGAAAAAAGTTCCATGTTCCTCTTGCTCTCTCTTTATGGTAGCCAACGAATACACGATACTTTCGCATCTTCGTAGATAATTCTCACCGACAACTGATGCGCTGTCTAATAAAAAAAAAACATTTAAGTTATATATGTAAAAGCTAAGTGAAAAGGTAATAATAAAACTCACATAGAAGACTTTTCAGTGTCCCACCCCATGTCACTAACGCTTCACTGAACGTGAGAGCGTTCTATTTTAAGCGTATGTATTTGTTCACCCAATGTCATTATGCGACAAACTTTAAGAAGTTCTTATAAATAAAATAATGTTATTTGTTTCCTAAAATTAGATTCCTTTTGTGTATAAATTTAGTAAAGGCCAAAAAGGATAATTACAACATGGTAGCATAGACATATCGGATTCTGGTAGTGGAGCTACTGTCGGTTGGCCAGTTTTCGGGTTTGCACACCAGCACATGCCGTCATCACACTGCAACGGTTCGTAATCTCCAGTGCTAGTACAATGCAGTGTCGACATTTTGTTCCGGGATTTTTCTAATTCATGTCTCCTTCGACTACAAGCTGAAAACAAAAGACCATATAAAACCTCTTTTGGTTGTTTTATAATAAAGTGCTTTAGTTAATAAGAAGTAAAAGATAATGACGGAAAGAAAGAAGTCATAATGACGTTGTACTTGTAATTGATGTCAGTAGACTAATTAAAGTCAAAATTATTAAAATTCTAAAATAAATCGCGTGTATTATAATCTTGGATTAATTCAAATTATACAAGTGTATTTATGTTGTTTTTGGTACAAGTTCGATATTTAAAATGGATATTACCTTAGTGGAGTTCTGTACATAAAAATATACATGGTTCATTATAAAAATACTACCACGTTTAATGCAGTGGTAATTATTACTTGTTTAATTTTACATTACGAAAACTTACCGCAAGTCATTTCGCTGGCATCCCTTCTCCACATTTGTCCAAATATTCTATTTCCTTCATCATCAGAGCAGAAACACCTGTGTATTGTGTAAATAGTTGGTGCAGTGAAGCGTTGTTAAGTAAAATTTAAAATTAAATAAGTATACATATAATGATAACTATTTATGAAATTTATCAAGTTTTTCATAGAATTTTAGACTGAAATCAACTTAATTGATTGGATGAATATTGGTTAATATCTATTTAAATTAATAATAACCTTCCAACAAATAAATCGCCTTTACATTGTACGGGTGCATAGCGTCCATCCGGTAAACAAGTGGACGGGGGTCTACATGATTCTGCAGGAGTCACATCTGTATGAAATTATTATCATGTTAAATATGTTATTATATTTATATATATATATATATTAAAGTGTCAACTGCGTAAATATAAATTATATATATATTTTTAAACTAGCATTTATTATATAAAATGTATTAGCATATAAAGTAATAAAACAGATTTTCTCAAAAGTAGTTCGCCTTGCTGAAGTTACATAACATAAGATACATAAGATTAAGACATATTAATATAAAATGAAAAGGTTAATATTTAGATAGGCCTTACTAGCCTGCCATTACTTATTTTCATATACTCTCAGTATATTAAATTATTTATGTTTACGTGGCCTGAGAAAAGGACTGCAAGAGTTAACGTTCTTAAGTTTCGAAGTCCTATCTTTGTTACGTATAGAAACTATTTTAACGTCTCGTCACTTGTGATATACAATGTTACGAGTCGTATTGTGTAGTTACGTTACTTCTTAAATACTGATACTGCGAACTGTGCCCGCGGCTCGCACGAGTCGAAATGAATTAAGAGTACTATTAAAACTGTCATGAAATAAAGCCTAGATATTCATTTTACTTCTGAATAAAATTGCTTTCTAATGGTGAAATAATCATTAAGATAAGTTCTGTTGTGTTACGAGTTCATCGATTTCAAGTCTTACCTCTTTATAATATTTTTTATTAGATATAAATTATTTTATTTCATCAAATTAGGAATGGGGTCATGAAGTTTTCAAGGAACTTAGGAAAATATGCAATAAAAAAATAGTTTTTTAGTCTACAAAATTAAGTTATTTTTACTAGCACTCACTTTCCGCCAACCCGCATTGGAGCAGCGTGGTGGAATAAGCTCTAAACCTTCTCCTCAAAAAGAGGTGCGGAGGCCTTTAGCCCAGCAGTGGGACATTCACAGGCTGTTACTGTACTAGCACTCACCAATTTTTCTTAATACATTATTAGTTTCAAATTGGTACAAGTTTTTTGTTTGCAACAACGTAGCGTAAAAATAAAAAGAGTTGCTTAAATTGCTTATTCCACCACGCTTCTCCAATGCGGGTTGGTGGAATACACGCGTGGCAAAATTTCATTGAAATTAGACACGCAGGTTTCCTCACGATGTTTTCCTTCACCGTAAAGCACGAGATGAATTGTAATCATAAATGGAGCTCATGAAAATTCAGTGGTGCTTGCCCGGGTTTGAACTCATGATCATCGGTTAAGATTCACGCTTTCTTACCACTGGGCCGTTTTCCAGTAAGTATTATAATTATATTAATTCTTTATTAATAATATAAACTTACCGGTATTATTATTATTATTTCCATCTTCGCTTGCTAATTTGCAACCTGGGCAACAACCAAATATATTAAAATTTTGAGTGAGAACTAAGCCAGCCCCGCATTCTGCTTGTGATAGGTCATTCACACAAACTTGGGCCACCTCACACTGAGAAGCTATTGTGTGATAGACCACACTTATTAAAATTAAGAACAAAGTAATATATAAATGTTTCATACTGAAACAATTTAATGCATGCATAGCAATGCGATGAAACAAAAGTACTGATTTTAGAATTGATTAGTTATTGTATGCTTATCGTTAAATGTTATCATCTAAATCTTATCGTTCATGTTTCATTCTCGATAATTGTAAAATATCGACATTAATAATTGCTATATATTAAGTATATTTTCTATCTAGAACGTCAATTTATACCTTTTTATGGTAACAACATTGGCTGTAGCATATTTTTGTTCTAAAAATATTTAAGATCATTTTGTCTTATTAAAAATAGATAATAGGCAGCGACGTAAGTATGTGATTAAAAATACATATATCTACGTATGTTATTTAGTAGTTTTATGAGTAAGGCGTTATTATCAGCGCTATCGTTATCTCTGTTATATTTCGCTGCAAACGAGGGAACTAAGACGCGTCGGTCGCACTAGTATCAAGCGCCGACTACCTGCGACGCTAGCGCTTATCTTATATTATCAGTTTAACATATGAAAACGCGGCCTATTTCTCATATTTGTACGAAGGTGACATGAAGATACTTTTCATTTATTCATATTGGATAATTCCTTTTCCAGACTGGATTGAAGCGGCCGTACCGGGCTAGTATGGAGGAGTGCAAGAAACGGGCACAAGGCACTAAAGTTTCTAAAATTGCAAATATTTTTCAAGGAATGCCGTCGAGGGAAGACGAAGACATGCGCGGAAGTGATGTGACAGTGGTTCGAACTGAAAGCCATTTGGCGAGGTTTAATAATGCTAGAGCTTTATTTGAAAAATTAGGTGAAGAAAATCGTAATTTTCGAATTGAAAAGTCGCCTTCTGCGGCTGCTAGTTTTGCGGGAACAAGAGGCTTACCGGTCGTACCTTCGCGCTCCCGTTCAAGTTCAGCGGGCTCTGTGAGTCCAACTCGAAACAATGCTACTCCAACATCAACTCTAGCACCAGCTGTTAATGGCGATCGTTTATCTAATGGTGCTACTCAGCAGCCACTACAGAAACCAGTTAAACCGAGTGTTCTTCCTAAACCTGAGAAGCCAGATAGAAGGTTTAATAAAGAACTTATTGAAAAACAGAGAAACTGGACTGCCCATTTTAATAAATCACGTCCGACTAGATATGAACAAGAACAAAGATTGGATTATAAATCAAATGTTGGCTATCAAGATAGAAAGTCGCCAGAAGCTGTAGACAGACATGTTCCGTCACGAGTTTACTCACCACCGCTTTCCCCTGGTGCCGGTGATTCTCATATAGAGCGTCCTAGCACTCTTCCTTGTGTAGTTAATCGAGGTATACATGTTGCGAAGTCCCCTAGTCCTGTAAAAAATATCGCTCCTGTATTACCTTCACCTAGATCTAATAATAATATTTCACCCATTATGAGATCGGACAATATATTTTCACCAACAACAAAAAAAGAGTCCTCTAGTTCGCCTCAAACTCCCCAAAAAATTGAATCGATTGAAAAGAAATCTGTAGACAGATCTTCTATTTCGCTGGAATTCGAAAAAAGAAAAATAGACACAATAGATGAATTTGTTTCAAGAACTGAAATTGATTTACAATATCCGAAAGCAACAGAATCCACTAAAGTGGTAACGTCATCTTCAACTACACAGGACGTAAACGTCGATACAAGTCCAAAGTATCCTAAAATACCACCAACACCACCGATTCGTGTACCAAAATCACCACCACCACCGATACCTGAGGAAACGAAATTATTAAGTGATACTTCTATTGCCAATTCTGAAGCTGATGAAACCGAAAGTGTAACGATTGTAGAAATAGGAAATGATGATGTCGACATTTCACAGGATAATATCGAGACACCTTCGTGTTTACCTTCTTTTATAGAAGAAGTAATTACGAACAATGACTTTAACGATACTGAAACTTCTTTTATAGCAACACCCGATATATGTGATATTTTATTGAGGTCACCTGCAAGGAGTCAAGAAGAGGACGCTTTTGAATCATTGTGTGGTGAACTGTGTAGTGGTGATTGGAACGAAAAACGTAAACGTCGATCTTCGACGCCTGAGTCGCCTGTTCATGCAACTCAAGCTGACGACACGCCCGGTTCTCCCCTTGCGACGCCGATGGCCTCTCCAGTGAATAGCCTACCGTATTCTTCGTCTCCGGCACCTGCGTCACCATCACAAGGTATGTTGTTACATAAATAGTTTTACTATTAAAACAAAATTAAATTTGGATTCTTCAATTCGAAATAAAAAGTCGACGTTCAATATATATAATATATTGAAAATAAGTTCTTGCTGTAATTACTGGTCGCATGTAATTTCAAGATTTAAGTTACAAGATAATTGTTTTATGTATAACTATCCTTGCCTTGATCATATCAATTCGACTCGCGTAACATGGCAAAAGTTTTTGAGAAAATTACGATGTAAAATATAATATAATTTTGAGTGTAGGATAATTTACTAAACTTGTTTAAAGTCAATAAGGTTATGTGATATTTGTCCCGAATGTCAATATGACGGATGTCATGAGTCTGTTTCTTTTGTGTTTGGCCTTCTTCCATCAGCCGCTACTCATCTCTCGTAAATTTTTACTTCCCGTCTGTTGTACTGTGGCTTTTACTGAAAATTCAGTCACTTTTATAGTGTTTTTATGAAAGGGGTTGTACTTTGCGCAAATTATATTGATAAATGTTCTAATTTTGCGATTTGGTCTATCTATATTGGTTTGAAATGTAATTCCGATGCCCTACTTCTGGATTTGAAGTTTAACTAGTATAACTAAAGAACTCGTAAATTCTTAGTATCACTATTAAAATAACTTGCAAAAATAAAACAGTTTACTCGAAAGCAATTTAAAAAAATAAAACTCATATTGTGGACTTGTGGGATGTAAATTATCTCAAGGAGTTGGTAAAAGTGGGCGTCGATTGACGTACGTTTGGCGGTCTCGTGCTCGGCGGGTTCAATGTAATATTGAGGAAGTCAAGGTATTTGAGTCGTTGCGAGAGTTGCGAGTCGATCCCGATTTAGATGCTCCGGCGCCGCCGCCTCCGCCGCGACGACGCAGTAACCCGAGCGACGTCGTCCTGCACGCCCTTCCCTAACCTCTTTACTTCACGTTACCAATTGGAACAATCGTTTTAACAATTTAATTGACCACTTAAATCTTGCCGCCAATGTGACGTTTGTGACTGTGTTTATGTTATTATCGGCATGTGTTAATCATTTCATTTCAATATTATATAGTTCGGTGAAAACGATAAAGTGTTGTATGTTTTGAATAATTACTTTTTGATATTGAAGCTTGTGAAAGTGATCGTTGTCTTACTTATGATACAAGCGCAGTAAGCATATAGTCAAATACATATGACAATTATTATAATTTCTCTTTCGACACAGATAACAATAATCAATTTTCTGTTAAAATACTTAGTTGCTCTCATTTATTTTTTTATTACCGTCAACTGACACATAACTTTACATTGTATAGAAGAAATATATATTGTAACATCAATAAAGTAATGACAACCTTATTTCACTTTAAGTCATAAAATTCTGATCATTACTTTGTATTTAAAAATAAACGAAAACAGCTGCAGGTCGAACTTTATATTTTCAAAAGTTCGAAAAATGCGATTTAATCTGTATTATTAAAATTGGCGTTGAAGCGACGCAAAGTTCATTTTGTTGACGATATTAATAAATACTGTTTATTTTGATTGTAGCCTAGTAGCATTTGGATACTCAGAAAAATGCCAAATCCTATTTTCGAACGAATATTTAACTATTTTTTTTGTAAATACATTATTTTTTAAATATAATAAGGACATTCAGAATGCGAACTTGGTTCATTATTGTCTTTTGAAATATTAAGACGTTAAAATGATTGAGTGTTAGAATTGGTGTTTGATTGTGTATTGTGAGTTGGCAAAATACGTCGTTTCGAGTTAAAAGTGTGTGTGAGTGTGCAAGACGCTGCCGTATCTTCGGGCGGGCGATGGCGTGGCGATGAAGTCGTCACGTGCACACACCCGCGCTCGCACAACATGCGCCTCTGCGGATGCTGTATCGGTTAGTCAGGGAATCTTTGACATCATATCGATAGTCAGATAATTACTTTACAGTATGAGTGTAGCGATGGCATCAGCTCAAAACATACATAATATTTGCATTCAGGCTCCTGATAAGTTACAGGACAGTTCTTTGATAAATATGAATCTAAACTCTCGCTACGAATAATGTATTTATCGAAGCTTAATAACATCATTTCGTTAATGTTTTTTTTAATAACTTTAATTCTGCTTGAATAATGTATGTGTTTTTTATATAATGTTTTTAAATTTTAAATTAAGAATTCTCACGTTACGATAATTTAAACTGTAATAATTGTTTCGTAAAATAGTACAATTTTTAATTAAACAAAGTGATATAATATATTATGATAAGAATAAAAAAATCTTACAGAATATTTTGTTTCAAGCCGTCGGTGAATCGAATTATGGACGATCTTTATCTATTCACTGATATAGGCCGTTGTATGAATGGATCTTGTTTTGTACAAAACTCTAAGCCTTGCTTGAATCAATCTTGGCACGTCGTCACACCATTCAGTTGACTGAACCTTTATTACAAGCATGTTCTATGCGGTTCCAACATAATTAATAAACATTGTTTTTTTTACAATACTAGCTGTTTGTT
Source organism: Nymphalis io (assembly GCF_905147045.1). Taxonomy (NCBI): domain Eukaryota; kingdom Metazoa; phylum Arthropoda; class Insecta; order Lepidoptera; family Nymphalidae; genus Nymphalis; species Nymphalis io. The sequence continues at coordinate 5,064,750 of NC_065903.1, forward strand.
TTGTTATGACATTGTGTTCTGAATGAGTACATTGTATTTATGAGCACAAAACCACATTAGATTTTTTAACTGGGTTATGTAGGTAGGTACTGATAATAAAAACATTTTTAAGTAATCATTAAAACTATATAAAAAATATACTCTCATTTAACCTGTAATATTTATAGAATCAAAGTTATATTCAAACTTAAAAATTACTTTGAATCTTATATTATTTATTAACTTATGTATGCGCGTTATTGCGTGGGGAGTTTACATCATTTTGCTCTAAGATGAATGCCAATTTAGGAAAGTTGACTTAATAAATAACAAGCGTCTCCTTTTGTAATGGAATTTAGAAGTCCATATCGTGTGTTCTCAATTTAAACATTCATAAATAGTCTGCTCGACTCCGTTTTAGTTAAATTAACGTTTAGAATTATACCGTAAACAATGCCTGGCATGACTTAGTAACTATACCGAAGAATTAAAAACAAACAAAGCGTACGAACGTCGACGTTTATTAATTAGTAAAGTGGAATTGGAACTTCACTAGTTGCCTCAATGAGTTAAAACGCGTTCCGCTCCACTATATCGTTTTCGAAACTAATTTAACGTTTCACAAGTCACTACGCACGTTTAAAGGCGTTCTTATAACGATGTCAAATTTTCGCCATCTTTATAAATTCACCATTATATTCTAATTGTAGTCATTTTTATACTGTAACATATACACATATGTATTAATTATAATAAAGGAATATTATGTTACTATATTTCGAAATAAAAATTTAAAAAATTATATTTCATTAGTAATCAAGTCAGTTTTTTTTTGTTAAAATGATATTTTCACTATAGTTAAAATGTTCTCACCGAGTGAAAGTAACGGATTCGTTTGTCTTCATTTGAATAAATAAAAATAGGCGTGTGAAAAGTTCTTATAACTAATTCTTATATATTCGAATCGGATGTATAAACGCTACAGGCGGGGCACCTGTGGTAGAGCCGAAGATAAAATTAACTATATTAACCTATTTTAATTTCACATACATTCAAGTCTGGATGTATTGGCGTGCTAATGTTCCGAGTACTTACAATGCTATACATGCTATTCAATTTAGTTTTTCAAAGGTGTATATGCCATTTTGGCATTTAGATGGTATATTGGGTTAATAAGGATCCTTGGCCTCGTCATATTTTATTTAAATTTTTAAACCGATAACGTATACAATTGATAAGTGATCGATTTTTTTATCGTACCCATTCCTCCGACAAGAGTTACTTATATTTACTTATGACGTATATGCAGTTATTTATTGATTTTGACGAAATGTTTCCAAATGTCATATGTATTTATAAAGCAAATTGTATTTATTTTTGTAATTAGTCAATTTTTGAACAGAATAATTATTTAATTTCTACATTATATATTTATTATAGTTAATATATAGTAAGTAGACGCATATCCTAAATTGATATCACACGTGGTTCGCAGTGGGCGGAGATCGCAAGTCATCGGAGACGGAGGATGTGGCGGGTCGCGCTCGATCCCGCGCGTCAAGTGTGTCCGACGAGGGTGGATTCAACGAGCCTTCACCGGAGGTGGTGGCGCGGTTAAAGCCTGCCGACTATCGCGACCCGCCACCGCCGCTCACCAGCGACATACGCGACGCGGAGCGCGCTAAATCCGATCCCGACACGCTCTCTGTGCTGCAGCAGGTAACATATAATTGAGCACACGAATGTTGTGCAATAATAATTTGTTAGACGCTTAAATAATATTTATTATTGGCACTTTAATATCAATCATACATTTGATTTATTTGCGTTGTTGTACTAAACGTTTTACCAAATGATATTGCACAATAAATAATTAACAGCCTATTAGTCAGTTTATAACTAACAGTATTTGTTAAAAACGTTATATTTTTGAATTGTTAGCTTATAAAATATTACAAGTTATACGGATGTACTTGTTTCCCTTCAGGAAACGTGAATACATTACGTTTTTACAATGAATTTATAATACAATACATCAATAATTGTTGCAAACTTGGAAGGCGCCTTTTTGTAGTTTTATATCATTTTTAATTAACGCGATTAAAAGTAAGAACATAAATTAACTTTTTATATTCATATAAACATATTTTTTATAACTAAAAACCACGTAAAACTCAATTAGGATAAAAATAAATTCTTGCAAATGACATAGTATGTGTAACACATTATTATTTCACTATTCATTTCATGTTTTAATTTTATCTGGTAGCTTTTTATTTATTTATAAAAGGTTAATTATAATAGACGGACAGCCAAATGAGCCATTTGATGGTATGTGGTCACCATCGCCAAACACGCCATCAACCTAGGGAATACTATCGGGAATGGTTTTCACTATACTTTATTTTCTATTATAAAACAAATTGCACAATTTTAAATGAATTGAATCATAAGAAAGCACATTTTTGATGTTTCTATATCAAATTACGGTAGACTTAATCTTCGAGAAATATTCAGAGAGAGACTTGCGCAATCAGACCGAGACAAACATTTGCATAACGATAACAATATCTGTCGAGCGCAGGTAAGTTGACCATTACGCCAGGCGGTCTTTAAAAATGACACATTATTGAACTATCTCTAAAAATCAAAACATTACTGTCACAGGACTCTGGTGTTGTGGTAAGCGAGGCGAGTCAGGGCTCCATAGAGGTGCTCGATAAGTCGACCACCAGCCAATGGAGCGTGTCGGAGGAGGGACCCGGCGAGGCGCGCGGCGACGAGGACAAGCAGCCCGACAGCATGACGCCCGACGAGGCTGAGATACTCTTGAGCTCCAGGTACGACTTCGTATACCCCAAACTCATGTTTCTTGAGATACTATACTTTTTCCTTTTCTTCTCTACACGTGCTTTTTTTTCCTGACCTGGCCTTTATTTTCATAATTTTTATTAAAACTATTTTGAATATCATAACCTAGCTCTTCCTTTTTGAATGTTTAGAATAGTTTATTTTATGAAATGTGCTTAAGATTTGGTGGACTGTATGAGCATTCAGCAAAATACTGTGATGATTTGCAACGTAGCATGTACATTTTGTCATATTGTTACATTTTAGATTAGTTAAGAATAAATCAAAATTAAATTATTGTAAAAAGTATTGCATGTAGTTTTAAATTCATAATTAAAACATTTTTTTTCATAACATTTATACGGATATTGGTTCAATAAACAAAATTATTAACTTTATCATTTTGAGCAATAACAGCAATTTTATAACACTTCCCTCATCAGGAAAGGGTTATGTATTTCCGTATCGGGTAAAAGAAATCACGAAGGAATCGACTTGAAATAAATGCGTTAAATTAACATTTACAAGGACAAGATTGAACTTGTAAATTAGTGTAGTGACTTTATTTACTATAATAATTAGATGACCCGGTGCCAATTTCGGTGGGCGGTAAACTTTTTTACTTGTGATGAAATTACGATTGTGATTCGGTTAGTACTGAGTGCTATGATTTATTCCTTGACTGTCAAAAGTTGGGCGAACATTAATAAAATTCTTTTCATTTTTCGGGTTAATATATAGCCTATGACACTCACAAATATTGTGGTTTTCCATTGGTAAAAGAATTTTCAAAATCGGTTCAGTTGATCCAGAGATTACCTTCTACAACCTCACAAACTTTACCTCTTTATAATATTAGTATCGATAATATCAAAGCTTTAGTTGTTTAATGTGTATGTAAAATATTTTTTTATTTTTGGCACATCGACATTACTATATGATATTATGATTTTTTGTTGCACGCTTATTCTTTGTTTTCAAATCTCCACCTATTTGTAAGTATACTGTTTCTATGCTTATAGAATTAGTAAAATTGACTTCGAGCTTTTTATTAAATGTTTGATTTTTATCATTTGCATGCTGCCTGTGCGCACAACGCTTCATTCTTGACCACATTCGCAGTATTCTGGAGAAAAAACTTAGGTAAGCTTGCTATGTAATCTATGTCGTTTTTCCATCTTTTTCTGTTTATCTTTTGATTTTCATTACTTTATTTTAGAGACTATATATTATATTTATAATTCGAAATTATATAATTCAAAAGGAAGACTGTAGTAATATAATTTTTTTAAAAGGATAATTAAGTTTTTATTACTAAATAATAATTAAAAGCTTGCGTATTTCTCCGTTTTGCTATGCAAGCTAACCTAATTCGAAAGCTCCGTTGACGACATTGGAACAATTTATGAAGTAATATTGTATCGTACCGTTCGTCTCGAGCAGGCAAGAAGCTCTGCTGTCAGACGAGCAGGCCCAGGAGATCGTGGCGATGTTGTCTCCGCACGCGTTGCCGCACGACAACGGCGTGTCGCTCAACGACAGCTACCAGTCTGTGCTCTCCTACGAGAGGTAACGTTTCCTTTATAAGTTTGAGAAAAAGTTAGGTTAACTAACAATTAGCGGATAAATCAATGTGGAACCGTCGCTTTTCCGTATCAAAGTTTATCAAGATTCCTCAATAAAAAAATCTAAGTAAAAATATATATTTCATATTTTAAACTGTATTTTCTTTGTTCAATCACAGTATGCAGTCAGTGGACGAGAGCTACGAGTTTGTGTCTCTAGAGGCCGACACGGGAGCGGGCGGTGACGCGCGGGCGCTGGACCTTGAACCCGAGCGCGAGCCCGAGCCCGAACCGCAGCCCGAGCCTGAGAGCGAGCCCGAGCCCGCCACCGTGTTTGAGCACTACCCGCCACGCGCGCTGCGCGAGCTCGCTGAGGAGGACGGCATCCATTACTTCGAAGACGGACACTTTTATACAGAAGTATGCTTCCAACTAATTGGACTTAATATATTAATAGGTTTTGACAAGACTATTGATTAACAGGTTAAATCGATGATAATAAGTTACTTTAAAAAAAAAACCAACCATATTAGAACTTTCAATATAAGATAATAAAAATACTTATAGATAAAAAATAATGCATATTATACTTTTAAAAAATAATTAATATTATTTCTATGTAGGTCGCCGGCCTTCCGCCAGTTGAAGATGAGCACGACGCTTACTATCCACCGGTATTCGTTAAGAGAAACACCAAAGTTAAATTCAGGTAATTTTTTATTATTTGAAATTATCTATGCTCCTCGCGTAGTAGATTGCTATTAGTATGAACAGCTTATCGACTCTCATTGAAAATTCCGATGATATCCGTATAGATTTTTAAATTTGTTACATTTATTAATGCGTTTATTTGAAGTATAAATAATTAATTGGTCTCTGGTTTCGCCCGCAGCACGGATCCTATGCGCGTGTTCTCGACGCACTCGGTGCGCGAGTACGACCGCCGCAACGAGGACGTTGACCCCGTGGCCGCGTCCGCCGAGTACGAGCTGGAGAAGCGCGTCGAGAAGATGCACGTGTTCCCAGTGGATCTCATCAAGGGCGCCGACGGACTCGGACTCTCCATCATTGGTAAGTGTGATCTTTAAATAACATCGCGTGGCCAAGTTTTATTCGATTTATTTTCCGAACTAGCTGACCCGTGCCCACTTCGTTGGGCGGTAAACATTTTTACTTGTGATGAAATTACGATTGTAATTATGATGGTAAGTATTGAGTGCTATGATTTATTTCCTAACTGTCATTAGTCGCGTTGGCCGAACATTAATAAAATTGTCTCGCGTATTTGATATTTTAAATTATCTCTTAAACTATGCAACCAAAAAACATACTCTAAAAACCAATTTTATCTAAATAAAATTTCCTTGGTGTTAAAGCAATTTATTTCTAAATAGATTGACGTGTTGTATATGAAAAAAAAAAACGTCTAATAGAAATATCACCAAATAGATTACGACACGGTCGCGGATATCTATGTCGTATTATCTCTTTAGCCATTCGTCAAATTATATGCAGTAAACGGGAAAACTCTTCTGTTTTAAACACTTGAGACGATAAGTTTACTTATTTTGATAAGAATTCATAATTGTTGATAATATGACCTGACGATTTAAATTATTTTTTTAATATAAAAAACTACTTTTAATTACTTAAATATAAAATTTAGACATATGCTGTCGCTGTCATTTTTTATAGGCATTATCAAGCTCTACAACTTTTCTCTACAACTCGATCATATATCTCTCATCGTAAAGGCAGCGTTCGTGAGAAACTTTTTCGTTCGACCGTTTTTTCTCCGACTTACTTTCCAAATCCGACTACCACGAAAGTCTTCCCATTTTATGGGTTAATAACTAGAATAGTTAGCCTATGAAATAGCCTATGACATTCACAAATAATGTGGCTTTCTATTGGTAAAATTATTTTCAAAATCGGTTCGATAGATCCAGAGATTGCCCCCCTACAACCTCAGCAACTTTAGCTCTTTATAATATTAGTATGGATAAGTATAACGTAGCAACGCCAAAAATAGAGATCGAATTAGAGATTTAGTGCTGAAGGTGACTTCTAAAGATCTCTTGGCCATTTGGCACTTACAACTAGTTAATGAAACAGTTCAGTGCGCAAGCTCGATTGAGAAAAAGAAAAGTTTTCTAGTCTATATTTTATATTCATTGGAATAGACTATACAACAATAATCTTGTTTAATTAGATTCTCGACTGATTACATACTGTGACCACAAAAATATAACAAATTTCATCAGGAGGTCTTTTTAAATCGTGTCTGTTCTGTAAAATATGCTTCAGTACTAGCCTCTCACGTTATATTCCAGGCCAATAATTTAAAAGTCAATGTATTATGCCAAAATTGGGATTTAGTTAGTAAAGGGTACCGGTGACCAGCGACAAAGCATTGTCGAGCTTGCTTTTATGTTCGCTATTGTCTATAGTCAGTTGTAACCCATTTACCATAATGCCATATTTTTTCTTTCAGGTATGGGAGTGGGAGCAGATGCCGGCCTTGAAAAACTGGGGATCTTTGTGAAGACGATAACCGAGAGCGGGGCGGCCGCGCGCGACGGACGCATACAGGTCAACGACCAGATCATTGAGGTGGACGGGAAGAGTCTCGTGAGTATGAGTACCATGTGTCATTTATATTTTTAATTCATTTTAGTAGAACCACCAACAAAATTACATTTATTTTTATGTTACACGTTGCAGAGCATTAGTTTACTAGGTTTACAAATAATTACATTTACAAAATTTAGACTAGTGTACAGTACACTATATAATTTTATATAATATAATTATTAACAATCATGTTCTGAGATAATTTTGTTCACAACGCAGCTGTCAATCTTATATATGGGTATGGTAGTGTGTGCGCAGACGTGTAGCTTCGGTATACTATTTATTAAATAAACCGCTAATTTTACTTATAATTTTAGGTGGGCGTAACGCAAGCCTACGCGGCGTCTGTCCTGCGAAACACCTCCGGTCCCGTTAAGTTCCTCATCGGACGAGAGAAGGATCCCGAGAACAGCGAAGTGGCTCATCTCATACGACAGTCGCTCGCCGCGGACAAGGAGAGAGAAGAGAGGTGATAATTATTTATTTGAGCCTTGTTTGAGTTATACAATGTATAAATGTAAAAAATTAAATAGCCGTTATTGCTCGGCTAACCCGTTCACTGAACGAAGCCACTCACTCACATGCCTACTATTGTAGTTGAATCCTTATGGCATTTTATACAATCAACATCATATATTACAGTTACAAAAGTAATAAAAAAAAAACAAATTTAATTCGATCTTCACTTTTTACATGAGTATAATATTTTGATTCATATGCAATAGCAGAAGCGGCCACTTGTCTCTGAAAAGTATTTATTTGTCTTAAAAATAAGCAACTCATAAACATACGTTGCTTACTTTTTCGGAGTAAAACTATAATCTATCATAATGTGTAAGTTTCGTATCAATCGAATTTGTAGTTTGCGTAAATTCTTAAAAGGGAGTTGCAAATAAACTAAACTTGTCTAGATCTGCTCGCGAGCGACAGCGACGTCAGCAGACGGAGGATGAGAGCAGCCCGCCCGCCGTCGACGCGCGACACCCCGACATCACCGAGCTGCGCGCGCTGCTCAACGAGGTTACTGTTTTAGCGATATATCTTACTTGTTTACTTAGGACAAATAACAGGAGATGCAATAAATTATAAGAGGATAATACTTTAAATGGTAATTCGTTAAATGCTAATAATTGGTTATCACGTCATACTGTCCTTATGTCGATAAGTTGGATCAAGTAAATGGATTCGATTTGATTAGAACATAATATATTGAAATACACCCGTTTCAAGTTCTACTGCATTAATTCTCTCTATTATATATACTATATTCTCTTGAGCATAAACTCCATTAGGAAATCATGACTCTAAAGCCGTGAACGTATCAGTAATAATGAAACTATATGAAATCTTAGATAGTGGGCATGGAAGCGGGTGGCGGTAGCAGCACCGAGATAAGCGCGCGCGTACGCGATTGGTGCGCGACGCGCGCGCCGCAGGACAGTCTGCGGCGCGCGATCGCCTCCGCCGCCGACACCGCGCAGCGAGCGCACCGCAAGTACGAAAAGGTGCGAGGCCGGAGCTCAGTCTCCGCCTACTTGTTCTATAGTTCATTCCAGTAGCGGGACAAATAATATAAACATTGACCATGGTTGACATGTCACCACAGTTTAACAAGTTTAATAAAATACAACTGCAAAAGCCGTTTAAGAACTTTTTACTTTTTTGATAGGAAAATCATTATTGGCGACGTAAAGGTCACAAACACCCTTGAACCTTTACAATTGCGTCGTGAGATAGCAGCACTGAGCGCTTTCTATCGACTGTATCACGGCGAGTGCTCTGAGGAATTATTCTCTCTAATTCCTGCTTCCCCCTTCCTTCTTAAGTCCACGCGAGCTGGTTCTCGATGTCACCGCCTAACTGTGACATCAATTCCATCGCGAACAAAGAAATTTGGCAACTCCTTTCTTTGTCGCACTTCCAAAAAATGGAACTCCTTACCAGCTCACGTGTTCCCCTCCTCTTACAACCCGGGTTCCTTCAAACGAGGCGTGAAGAGGCATCTTGCGGGCCGGCAAGGCGAAGGCGGCTAGTGCAGAACGTTTTTCCCGTCTGTACTGGCCGTCGTCGCGTTTGGACTCTACTACCACTTACCAACAGGTGGAGTAGAGTCATTTGCCCTCCCGGCGAATATATAAAAAAAAAAAAATCATAGTAAAAATATATTGTATTATAAACTATAGTACAAATCACATCAAATATATAAAAAAAATTATGTCCATATTGGCATGAAACGCACACACCAAGGAACGCACGCGACCGCATTGTAGGTCGCATGTTCGCTGTCTTCCTATATCCAAATGTGTAATTTAAATATTTTGTATAGTCTATTCCAATGGGAATAGAAAAGAAGGGAAATAAACAACTATGACTTTGAATTTACATGACATTTGAGTTTAACTGGTTAGGAGGAAATTACTGAATGAGTGGATTAATGAACGAATGATAAAGTAAGGAATTATATATTTAATTGTTTTTATACGTCATTTTAATAGATATGTTATATGGATTGCAGGTAAAATAAAAAATAAAACAATTATTTAAAAAAAAAAAATCTAATTCCGTTTCTGAGATCTCAACGAAAAACACTTATTTTACCTTATAGCCAAAATGACTATCAACTTTAAATAAACAACGTTAAAATATATTATTTAGCATTAAAAAAAATTTTAAGTATATGTGAGTGCCCTAATTTTTTAATTAAAATAATAATGTTTAATTAGCTTAGTCCGTGTTGAAGGCAAAACAAGAGTCAGTAGGCAAAAGCAAAAAGTCGTAAATACTAAATCAGTTTCAATCACAGCCCGTTTAAACGAGCCAGGTCGTAATAGAAAACTTCTGATAATTCCGAATAATCACTTGTACACATTATACGAAAGATCAGAGACGAATGTATTATTTTCAAAACTATAATAGCTATGCATAAAAGTAATCTATATTTTGAGTTTGTTATTAACTCTTTTTAATCTTACGTTACATGATAATAACATATTTACTGGTGTTTAGGTAACTTTTTATTTTTTTTTTACAAATATTGTATATTACGTATTATATACAAATTAATAAACAAATATCTTTTTTTAAAAAAATCTAAAATTTGTGACTAAACTAAAATAATATATTTTTTAATCATATACATTTATTCGTTCTCTATTCGTTTAGCGAATGTCCTTGTCGGTAAAAATGGCGTCGTGAATGTCGGCAAAACTAAACTTTTCTGAATTTTGGAAGTAAAATGGAAGTGGAATTAAGTAATTAAGTGGAATATTTCTCTATTACAAATTATTAACCAAGAACTGTTTGTAGTGCATAATATAGCGGAGTTATTAGCAAATCAATTTGAATGTTTAAATATACGGTTTGTTTTTAGTTACTCCTATTGTTATGGGAATAGTCAATAGACACTTTAATTTGAAATGTGCTGCGGCACGATTCGATGCAGCGCGTATCACGTGAATCATTCTTAAAATATTTACTTAACAAAATTTTTATTTAAATTTATAACAAATTTTTTTAAAATGTTATTAAAAAAAATCATAGGATAAGCCGTTTTTATAATTCCAGTTCCTAATTATCCTCGAACAAATTTTAATTATTTAAGGGTATCCGTGCATCATTAATTTTACGAAAGTTCTGAATCGGCCACAATTATATTGGAATGACCGTGACGTACGTGCTGGTCCACAGGCGCGGCGCGCTCTCCGCGAGTGGCGGCGCACGCGCGCCATGGTGCGCGCGCGCGAGGAGTGGTGGAGCGGCGCGCTGCGGGACGCGCACCGCGAGTACGCCGCCGCGCTGTCCGCGCTGCACGACCGCGTCGCGCGCCTCGAGGTGCTGCTGCTGGTGAGTACTGCCGCCACACGGCACAGCCCGCGCGTCACACCCCGGGGGCGTTGTCATGTCTGACCAATTATGTTATTGCAGGAGACTCAGAAGAAGGCGGGCCTGCCGGTTATGCTGCCTCATGAGCCCTCCGCTCGGCGTGAAACGCCGCCGCTGCCCCGCCGGCCGGATCCAGACCCACTCCTAATTAATGGTAATTAAGCAATTAATTAATTGATAATAAATTAAATGATAATTAAGCATCCGCACCCTGAGTTTAGGAATCTATATGCTTGTGTGCGTGCATCTGCGTATGTATGAAAACTCCAATAGTATTGGAATGAAGCCTATTTAGATGAAAATCTTTTAAACGTCCGTAATTATGATACCTGAAAATAATAAAAAGGGCTCAATTCACACACATGAATTATACTTTGAAATCGTAAATTAGACCAAGTACATTACATTTCAGTATTTACATTACATTTATCGCATTTAAACATTCGCTTCCAGATCCTTGGAGTTCAGATAGCGACCTCTCTGATCTATCTCCAGTAGAAGACGAGTACGCAAAAGTCGATAAGTCAGATAAAAAGCAACGCGAAGCGCCTGACATCGGAGACGTTACGGCAATCACAGCGAGTGACGTCAAACCGCAAAACAACGTCACTACGAGCTCCGTAACTTCGTATGCGAATGTTATCTCAACTACTTCATACGCCAACGTGATCGCTTCGTCCTACGTTAATGTGACGACGAGCAACATCCCGTCGACGGCGTCTGTCGCTCCACCGTCAAATTCTATAAGCCATATAACGGCTACGACGGTTACGCCCGCCCCAGTTATTGTAACGGATACTTTGTAAGTACTAAACGTTGAAAAAATGTTGAAGTTTAAATTAAATATTGTTGTAAAAAATTGCAGTTTTTTTAAACCCACGGATCGTTAAAAATTGACGTAAAGTTCGACTGCCGGTAGTGGAAATGAATATTTAGCTTTTTTTATGAATTATATAAAATGCCTACTATCCGAAATATTTTCATCAATGCTCCAAGTACATACATTGGATATTATTCGAAAGTTAATATGAGGTTACCGACAGGAGCGGATCAAACGCAACGAGTGCGAGCGGCGGCACATGCGGCGGGCCGGGCGGCGAGGGCGGCACGTCCCGCGAGCTGGACGCGGCCGTCCCGCGCGGCGCGCTGCTCGACACGTCGGCGCACCGCGCGCGCACGGACCTGGCGCGCCACCGCCACCACGCGCCGCTGTCGCACTCCACGCACTCGCCGCACTCGCTCAGCAACGCCAGCTCCGTATGTATACATAATGATGCTTTGGTTGAGTACTATAATGTACAATTATTGGGTATTTTAATGAAACTCTTTTTTGCATTAGTTAGATATTAAAATTAATGTTTGTTTTTTACATGCCAATTTTCTGTAATGCCAATGCCTTTTTATTACGGTCTTTTTTATTACGAATTGTGATTGTGAAGCATCGTCTTCATTTCTAACAGAAAAATATAAATATTTTCATCGAAATGCCCGATTGATTGTTTGTGTTTAATTTACTAAAGACTTACTTCTATATGAAGTTCAATATGCATGATCAGTATACCAGTTGACACTAAGCGTATATCTTTTAAAATTACATAATGAAAACGTTTATATTATTTTATAAAAAGAAGAAAAATCTTAAAGATAGTGTCACCTAATCACTTTTTTTCTTTGCTTCAAATCGCCGAAACGCCGGGCGCCATGGTGATTTAAAGGCAGACGTAACTTATCACGTAAACAATAGAATATTATTATTTTAAAATGTAACAGTTTTAAGTATGTAGTTCCACAAGTTAACAGTCACCTTAGAAGCAGTAGCTTTATGCACAGTACTGTTCGTAAGATACATAATCATTTGTAAATATTGTATTTTATCAGTAAAATCGAGAGTATTAACTTTATTGCACTATACGTTTCTACACATTGATTAACAACATTTATTTATTACAATAACAAAATTCGTTTAGTCCCATTTTCACACATATTAATTGAGCTATGACCAGTATTGCATGTTAATGACGTTTAACGTTTAAAACATAACTCTGAAACATTGTAAACACAAAATATTGCTATTTCACCAAGTAATTGAGTATTAGGATCTTATATTTTGAATATTATAAATTTTATTGTTAAATATTATAAATTTTGTTGTTGTTGTGATTATTAAATTATTACGTACAAGCTAGAAAGACTTAAATGCGTTTATATAAAAGAAATATTATATTTCGTTTATAATAATGCGTTAGTCAAGGTCGCGTGGATATAAAACCTTTACAACACCTGTATACATATTACAAGTATTGTAACTTATTTGTAGTTAATAAAATAAACTGTACCATTTTTTCAGTACGACGGATTAGATGACTCATACAACGACTCTGCTGACGAATCGCTGAGTGAATCCACGTCGGGTGCGCCCACACACACCTCCCACCACACTGTTAGTAGCACCATGACATTCTATGCATATATTATTCATCATTCAAACTAGGGCTTACAATCCAATGGGGGCACAGAAAGGGATATTAAGAGGAGTGTTCGGATTATCCAAAGACAAAATATTTATCAATATATTTTCAATATTTGATTTTATCATAACAAACTTGGGCTTCATTAATAAATATTAATGTAACTGTTATATCCTCTTAATGTCCCACTGCTGGGCTAAGGCCTCCTCTTCCTTTTTGAGGAGAAGGTGTCAGCTTATTCCACGATTCTGCTCCAATGCGGGTTGGTAGAATACACATGTCACATAATTTCAATGAAATTAGACACATGCAGGTTTCCTCACGATGTTTTCCTTTACCGTCAAGCAAGAGATGACTTATGATCACAAATTAAGCACATGAAAATTCAGTGGTGCTTGCCCGGGTTTGAATCCACGATCATCGGTTAAGATTCATGCGTTCTAACCGCTAGGCCATCTCGGCTTACATATTAATGTACTTTTAACTAAATATGATTTTAATAAATATAACGAGTTTTATTCTTCAAAGTCGTGAGCTACATAGTGGAAATATTAAATTACTGATTTCATACTCAACACTACTAAATATATAATTATGACATGATTCCTAATTGTTTTTTAACGTTTTAATGACCCTTTATGTTTTAGAATACAAATAAAATTGATTCCTGTTTTATTTTAACAGCTAATTAGGTACTCTCAACGTAATGATCACAAATAACCATTTACTTATGAGTGCTAGTAAAAGTGTATTATAAAAAAAATATATATGAAAATATTATATAACGTAACTTTTTTGTCGTTTTATGCTTGTGATTTGTGGTTTTATTAGTTAACCCTTCAATCAATTATATATGTTATTAAATAAAGTTTAGTTATGTATACATGTGTGTATGTAATTCTCAGCGCGAGCGTCAGAGTTGCGGCAGCTCGATCGGCAGCGCCACCGACGACGCGGTATACACGCGCGACCCTCGCCTGCACCCGCTGTCAGGTACGCACTGCGCGCCGACCGCGCTCGGTGGCCGTGGCTAGCTATGTTTGTATACATGTATGACGCTTCGTTCACTCGATATTCTCGTATCACGCATTATACGTGTTTGTTTTATGATATATGTTTAATATTATGCTCGTGATTAATCGATAAGTAACAATAGTATGGGCTTATAATTGTCGGAGTATTCGATTGGGTGGCTTAAGCTTTTAAAATTTATATACTTATAGGCAAAAAAAAAAATAAGAAAAAAAGATAAGAAATATAACGTATATTTATATAATATTTATTATAAAATATATTTAACTTCGTCAAAAAATATATACACAAAATTATAATTTAAACTAATATAGAATTTTATGCAAATGTTTTTAAAATTCAATATCGTGTTAGCAAAATAATGATATATTTTAATCTCGTTAATAAGATACATCGTTATAAAAATGTCATGAACAAGAGCTATAATAGTACGTAAAAGTGGTACAAAGTGATCGGACACTTTGCAAGCACGTCAGTCCTTGTCGGTCGTGTGACCGTAAGTGCGTGGGCAGGTCCGCCCGCGTCGCTGGCGGAGCAGCTGAAGCAGGTGCTGGCGGAGCGCGAGCGGCGCCTGGCGGCCGGCAGCTCGCCTCAGCCCGACGCCGTGCAGCTCACCAACGACCTCGTGGACGAGATCCGCCAGGCCGTCAGCGAGGCCAACGCCCGAGGTGAGCGCCGCAGCGGACGATAGTGCTCCTGTACTAGGATTCTTAAGTCATTAGAAGATATATAAGGTTTGATCGCGATTCAAAATCAAAATACTTTATTCAAACTAGAAACTACCACCGGTTCGGACAGATCGATGGCTGTCGCAGATTATATGACAGTTTGTATGATTTTTTCATTTTTATGAGCACGTACAGTACTTATATAGGTTTCGATTAAATTTTTATCTGAACAATTTTATTTAATTGTAAAAATTATAATCATTGCATAATTTATGATAAGATTGTAGGCGTATACGAGCGCTTCAGCAAGCGCACGAATATTACGTTCGCGGCGACGCATTCCTACGCGATTCTGTCTTCTTTGTTCAGTCTCTTATTTATTTGAGATTTTAGTTTAATGAATTCAATTTATTAGAAAAATTGCCATGTGATGGTAGTGTCTCGTAATTCGTAATTCTTGGGATGAGTAAAATGAAATTTTGTTTACTTATGCCGTTTTTTCGTTTTCTTTTTTTAAGTATTTGATCTGTTTATTGACTCGATAAATATTTATATAAACTTCTAAATAAATTAATTAGTAGTAGTACAATTTTTGATAATTCTGCAACTAAACTTTTTCTTTGAAATTGATTATACAAACGCGATTAAAAGTTAATAATTGATTTATTATATATAACACATCTAGCTTGAAGACGTTTTTGCAAATAATTAAACAAATTATTTTATGTTTCTATTATATTTCTTAATAATATGTATATTAAGCGCATTTTTATATTTTAAATGAATTTCTTCAACTCCAGACATTTCGTAGTTATCCTTTTATCCGATAAATCAATTATTTTAACGATACCCTGTTTCTACCCTGACCTAAGTGTTCACTACCGCCATATATTTTAATATGAACTAATTTTTAAGAAAGTAAGTAGTAAGAAATTTTCATGAAATTTCTAACGCTACTCATGCGAGATTTTATTGTGAAACGCAAAAACGTCTCGAAGCTGATTTATCTGTAATTGATTATTTAATATAAATAATTATTCGTGTTTGGGATCGGTGGCATAATAACCTTATATCTTGCTTATTCATTGACATTATTTTGTTTCCGCTTTTGTGTAAGGTTTAAGTAATTTATGTTTTTACTAAATATTGTTTAATACATAATCGCTTCGTAACGATACCCTTGGGAACCTATAGTGGGTTAATTTATGGTAAGAAGAAGTTCGGTTTCGCGTGGCCGGCGCGACGTCACAGCGCGCGTAGTGGTGTGCCGTGGCGCGGGGTGATGCGGTGGTGTGGTTGTAGTGAAGAAAGCTCCGGCTTGTGTAGTCGGCGGCGAGGTGCCGTGGCAGCCGCTGTCGGCGTGCGCGTCCGACGCCAGCCTGTCGCCCGCGCACGCGCCGCCCGCCGGCCCGCCCACGCTCGCCGCGCCGCCGCACCCCGTCAACCTCTGGACCAAGCAGCAGGTGACACTTATGTCCGCCTATTAGTGACGCCCGACGACGGCGATTCACAGTTACTTTTATTAATTAACGTACATTTCTATTTTCGATGAATGAAAATATAAATGTTAATTGGCCAATGAAAGGGCAATGAGATTAAGTTCTTTTACCTAATGGACGTTGAAAAAGACATCAGTTAGTAATTTTTTTTATCCAATCCTCGGGAAATGATATGTTATAGTTAAAGTGATATTCGAATGTATGGTATCGCTCGTCAGGTATGGCAGTGGGTGTCGGGCCTGGGCGAGGGGCTGGAGCGGTACGCGGGCGCGTTCGCGACGCGCGGCGTGGACGGCGCGCTGTTGCTGTCGCTTAGCTCGGCCGACCTGAAGCTGCTGGGCCTGCCGGGCGACGAGCGCCGCCGTATGAAGCGCCGCCTCAAGGACCTGCGCGCCAAACACGAGAAGCATCTCAAGGCCGTCAAGAAGGCTGAGAAGAAGGCCCGCAAGAAGTAGTGCTCCACACAACGACCCCCCTCCCTCCCGCGTAGCGCGTTCGCCCGCCAAAGAGAGCCTCGGTTCACGTAAAGGACACGTCCGTCGTCTAGTCTTTAGGTTTTTAAATTTTGTCTTTCGCTACTTCTGCATCTCTTGCCTTGTATGTTTATGCAATTGACTCGTTTTATGACAGCTACGTTTCTTCCTTTCGTTCGTGTCCGTTTAATGTGAACCGTCTCCCCATCGAATGTATTACTGTTTACCACTGATCGTAAATTATGTATGTAGGACCATACTTAAAATATTATGATATATGAACTTGAAAAAAAATTAGTTTTTCTTTTGTGTTTTTGTATTGAAGTTAAATGAAAAAGTGTTATACAATATGACTTTAGATGTATGTAGTATCGTATGATATATTCAAAAAGTCAGATGTCCATTTTGGATGATACTGATATTGCGATTAACGAATTTGCCACATGTTGGACTATACTAATATTTAAGTATACTGGACTATTTTATTTTGGTCATTATAAATACTGAATTATACTCAGTACGTTTGTGGGTAAAGCTGCCTGATAGCATAGAGTGCCATCTGACGTAGCTTTTAGTCGGTAGAGACTATAGTAAACGATAGCTTCGAACGAAGAATCGAATCGTATTGGTCGAAACATAGATTAAATATAATAAAAAAATATGAAATAGATCGATCCAATTGACGATATAATAAATATTACCAAAGTGAAATAAATACAAGTAATATATTTTCAATGCTACAATTCTTCGTTGTTCCTACATTTTATATTAAATGTCTATAATTCTGAGTTTAGTGTGTGTTAATGGATTGTCTGAAAATACTGGCTCAATCTAGTCATAAGATCAATTTGTAAGCTATTCGGACTTATGAACTAATACTAAAACTTTTTTCTCCGGAATTTTTCAATTTTTAGGATAAATTGCAACTTCGAAGTGTAATAATTTAGGATCTATGTATTAATAAAATGATAACATTGCGATAGTCGTCTTAAGTCAATATTCAGAAATTTACAAGTTGATTTTGGTAACGGCATTTATTTATAAATTATACTGCACAAAATGTACTTAGGTGAATACTTATTCGTATATAACCCATATATTTGTGTAATAAAATATTAGTATCGAGCATTCACTATTGTGCGATCTCATGATATAAGAATATATCCAAGTCTTTTACAGCAATAATAATTACAGTATTTATTAGACGAGCTGCCTACATCCCGGTTCCTCTTATAACAATCTACATGATTTATATTACATTCCAATAACTTTCTCTCGATATAGTTCTTTCATTGTGTGTTAAATGATTTTAGACAAGCTTTATAGTTTTTTTAGGCGACATTTCTAGGATTTTCTAAGTGTTAATCTGTCTGTGTATTCTTAGACGAGTTTGGTTCTTTAGCTACATTTACCGTGTATATAGTCTCGAAGCGGATTGACTGGAGACTAATAGCATGTTTGTTGTGTTCGTATGACTGAATGTACATCATACATTTAGATTATTTATTTCGATTAAGATTTAACAATTACTCGTAAGTAGAACTCCATTAACAATTGCCAAAATTGATGAGTACTTTTTTATATTTGTTGTTTTTTTTTTTAATTTACATTCATTTAAATTATTTAATATTTATTTTGGGACCAAATTAATTTATTATAACCTTACAATTTATTGTTTATGTATTTTGGGTGTGTTCAGAAGAAAGAATTTTATTTATAAATAAATAAAGAAACCAAAGTCTATATCACACTGTTTTTTATTTTATGTCATCCAAAAATAAAATTGAAGAGAAAAGATTAATTATAAATAAAATTGCACAGAAAGATATTGTTGGTAGTAAATAACTGTATCCTAATTTGTGTTATCAAGACAATATTTACAATAAGTGGAATAATTAGTGGGAAATACTTAAAATATACTTTCATTATGGCTTTTGCTGTTTCGGAATGTAGATTGTACCGATAAGAACCAGTAGGACATTTATTAAATCCATCTCCACGTTTTTTTATCCTCTACATAATTTTTTATCAAGAATATGCCATATTTATCATATATCAAAGTTGTGATTTAGTAATTGGTAAAGCTATAAGTATCAAAGATATAGAAGCGAATACCTTACCCAAGAAAGGGATATTCTTTAAATCCTGTGTTTACATGATGTTTGTCATTGTTTCTATCAAAATAGTCGAATATTATTGGAACTGCAAGGACTTTAAATCTACATATATAAGAAATCAATTAAATTTTCAATTAATTTAAGTTCACAAATAATATAAGGGGCTTTATTTTTATATTATTGATGTTGTAATGAAACAAGTATTTAAACAGAAAACATTTTATTATTCAGAATTTTTATTTTTCTTCTTATTTCTCTTCTTCCTCTTTGTTTTCTTTGCTGGAGATGGTTTATTTTCTTCAGCTTCTTTATCATCATAACTGATTGTAACAAAAGCTCCAGGTTTTCTTTTAGTTGCTGTTTTTTGTACAATTGTGTCAGTGTCAGAAATATTTTCACTGTTGTCTGAATCATTT
The DNA here is from genome assembly GCF_905147045.1 of Nymphalis io. Classification (NCBI taxonomy): domain Eukaryota; kingdom Metazoa; phylum Arthropoda; class Insecta; order Lepidoptera; family Nymphalidae; genus Nymphalis; species Nymphalis io. The sequence goes on from NC_065903.1 coordinate 5,084,333, forward strand.
TGTTCTTCTTCAACCTCATCATCAGACTTTTCTTTCTTAATTAAATGACTTTGCCTATTTAATGCTACACAAGTGACTCTACAGGCAGCATTAGCTGAGCATATTTCTTCTAATATATTGTCATTAATGGACCAAGATTTTAGCTCCCCTGTACTGGATGCAGTATAAAGTGTTTCATTTTCATAATGCATGCATTTTACTCTTTGTTTATGGGCCTGAAATGTTTGTGCTCGTGTTTCTGATACTGTAAATTTGATTAAATTTCCATTTTCTAGACCAACAAATAACTTATCATCATCAATCCATTGAGCTGTGCTAGGTTTTGAATTGCATGTCAAACGTTTTTCTAATCCTGCTTTGCTAATTGTCCAGACATCAATATTCTGTAAAGAAATAAGCGAGAACCTGTCACCACTAGGTGAGAACTTAATTTCAGTTGGCAGGGTTACTCCTTTGCTTCCAAGATTGATTGTAAATGCCGGACGACCTTTAACAAGATTCCAAGTTCGTAGAGTTTTGTCACCTCCAATACTTAGTGCTAACTTATCAGATGGGTGAACTGAAATTGCAGTAACAGGTTGACCTGTAAATTTTATAAATTATATTATAAAAACATAAACAGATACAAATAAGATTGTTTGTGAAAGATAGATGGGAAGACCTATAAAAGAAGATCAAGATATGTGGTAATAATATAAAACTTACCACCATGAGCTTTTTTCCAGATTTTTTCTGTTTGCCAATTTCCTGTTCTAGTTACAATTATACATCCATCATCACTGCCTGTGAGCAAATGCGTGCCTCCATGAGTAAAAGCAACGGTATTCACTGTGCCGTCATGATTCATAAGGACTGTATGCTCCTTCCGTGTTTTTAAATCTATTACGACCACTTTGTCGTCTGTTCCGCCTGATGCTAAAAATTTACCAGAAATTGATATGCATCGCACTGACGCTGTATGGGAATGTGTTGCAAATGTTTGTTGTAATTTTCTCATCTGAAACTATTTAATGAACATTTAGTATAACGTTATAAGAAGCATGCTTGCTCTACTTCATTTAAACGAAAACATAGTTACTTACATTTTCTTCGGGTCGCAAGGAATATCCAAGCAAAAATCCTTCATAGGTCCCTACAATTAGCTCATCCATTTTAATACAAAATAAACAAATATTAATATTTTTTCTTTTAAATCATAACCTCTCAGTTCAACTTTGGTTATATTATAGACATTTCACTTTAGACATTGTATCGTATAAACATCTGTCATCAAAATTGACTTTGACAACAATATATATTTTTTTCTATTAATTTGACAAAAAACCTATAAATCGTTTTAGCTATTTATTTTAAAGACTTTAACTACTATTTAATTAAATAATCAAAAGAAGCATTTGACCCACATTTATTATAAACCAGGAAGATATTTTTTCTTTGCAGATTTTTTTTTTGTTTAATATTAAATGTAATTTATTTTAAAGCCCAATTTATAAATGTATAGGTTATCTACATTTTATATAGTACTGTGTAAAAACACAGATAATCTATAAACACAACGATGTTGACAGTGTCAAAAAGAAAGAAGCTTCCATTAATTCAATAATTTATTCTTATTTTTATCATAAAACATCTTATGAATGTAGTTTTTTCAATTCTGTTTGTATAAATTGTATTTCGCATTTGTAGATAAAGACACATTCATTCTGGTGAGTGTAAGTTTACTTTTGCAACTGTGTGCTTGAACTTCTACAAATGTCTGCTGCTATCGATTATTAACATGCTATTTAGTTTACTTTCATATTCGCACAGGATTCCCAAAAGAGGACATATTTAGACATCTACAAGATGGATTTGGCGGAGACAATGAAAAGTGTTCTGGCGAAAAGCACGGGAAATGCTAGCGCTGCTTCAAGCAGTTCAAGCGCAGCTGCACCGCATAGCGCTGAGGGATATGTGACAGAAAAACTTTACATGCTGCTGCAATTATACTTGCAAAATAAGGGCTGGAGTCCCAGCATTGAACTGTTACAGTGCTTTAGTGATTTAAAAGAATCATCTATGCTTCCTAGTGCTGCCTATTTACAGTAAGTTTTCAATAATATTAAAATTCTCAAATTCTCAAGTCAGAAATAGTCCAGCCACTAGATTAGTGTTAAGTTAAAATATAATTTCATATTTTAACTTAACTTGAATTATTAAATATTATATTTGGAACCTCTGTAGGATAATAGTATAAAGCCCGCTTAGTTTGTGAATATTGGTGATTTAATCTTGACCCTTTGGGCTATTGTTGTGTCCACTCATAGCAAACTCCCCTTAATATGTGGATAAAGTAAACGATTTAGATTTATTAATGCTCTGTAAAAACAGGCACAGCTAGTATTCTATTAAAACATGGATGAATATTTTTTAATAAATAAATTTGTTTTTATTAACTTTTAAACTCTTTATTATTAGAATGATGGCTTCAAGAGTGGGCTTAGATGCTCAAGGTAGATTGATTTATCGTGAAAATGGAAAAATAATTCTTCCATATGAACATTTTGCTAATGCTGTAATGTTAAAACACATGAATGGTCCCCATGGACTGCATCTTGGATTGGAAGCTACTGTCCGAGCCGTAAGTACATAGTTTTTAAAAAAAATATTGTTTTAATATGAGTCCTGGTTAAAAACTGGAGAGGAAAAGGAATAAAAACTGGAAAGAAGAGTTGACTCTTATATTTTAATAAAATTATAATATCATGTCTTAAAATTGAGCAATAGAGTAATTTTGTTTATATAACTAGTTAGTTTTTTATGTGGCCAGACCTAACAAATTGTCATATAGTTTGTAGTGAGAGCATAAGTACTTCATCTATGCGTTTTCCTTTCAGGTTGTAGAGTCATATACTATTGGACGTGATCAATTTGGTATGGAGAAGGAGTTTATAGTGGAAGTTGTTCAAAATTGCCCAAATCCTGCTTGTCGTTATTACAAAAATCAATTAGAGATGACACAAAAATCAATTCAGCAACACTTGTCACAACAACCAACATATATCCCCGGTAAGTTCCATTTGTTGCTCTGCAATAAACAATTTTATTTGCTTTATTATATTTATTTAATATAATGTATTAAATGTATGCGTTTATACTTATATTTAAATGTGAAAGTCTCTGTTTTCAAGGCTAAACTGCTGATCTGATTTTGATAAAATTTGTTATGAAGCAAACGTGAACCTAAAGGATGGATAAATGCTTTTTTTACCTAATACCTCCTCCCTTATGCACGGGTGAAGCGATTACTTTTTAATTATTAAAACTAGTCTGTTGATATTAACAGTTCTACTGCCAAATATTGCTTGTGTGTGCTGTATTGTGTACTGGTATAAAGGTATAAGCATTATATTACCAATTTTGTTCGAAAAGTTGATAGCATAAAGTAGGCAAGGTTGCTTTCCTATGTCTAATACATAAATAAATTCTGTATATGTATTTTTTTAATTTAATTTATTGCATACTATGTTTTTCCTAAAAAAGTTAAATCGTTGCTGAGTTTTCCATTTGTATCATAAGATATCAATTAAAATTGATAAGTTATTTGCAGTAAAATTCTTAAGAAGTAAAGACTGTCAATATCCTTTATGTTCAGATAATACGCTATATCAGTTTAAAGATCTTTATTATTACTCAAAGAACATACAGTTCACTTATAAAGCAATTTAACAAATTTCACACAATAAAAAGGGTAGACAATCTTAAATAAAAAAAAATTGACAGAAAACGTAATGTTATAACAAAATACAGTACAAACCAATGACCAGAAAAAGAAATTCTTGAGACTAACAATAAAAGAAACAAAAAATAAATAATAAAAGAATAGATTTTTATTATTTGTTTGCAAGTGTTCTATATGTGTATGTGTAGATGTGTTCGTTTAGCTGTGTGTTTGTGTGTGTTTGTATGTGTGTTATATTTTAAAAAAAAAAACTTTAGCTTTGATTTAAAGGCAGGCATGCTCGAACAATTTTTTATATCAGCAGGCAAATTATTGAATATATAGAATATAGTTTATTATAAGATTGATGCCATGTACATAAGAATATATGTCCTTTTTTCTATAATGTTGTACTTTATTAGTACACTTAGGTCAATCGAACAAGTAGAATGAATCATATACAAGGCAAACAATTTCCTTTTTATACAATATGTATGCTTGAAAAATAATGTATTATACCCTCAGAGGCAGGCAGCACAGCTCTTCCCGATAGTGCAGCAGTAGAGCGGCTATTGCGCGGAGCTGCGCTACCTCAAGATTACCAGCTTCCTATCGCTCCACACATTGCTGCACTTTGTGAGTTACTGTGTAAAAATCACAAATATTCCTTTGTTTCTTGTTCAGTAATATTTCACCAATTTTTTTCTATAAAACTTACACTTATTATAAGACAGTTAAAGGTAATTTTGTGTCTATACTATATTTATTTTAAATTTCAGCCAATTTAGCTGGTGAAAAATCAGAACGACGTGCTGAGAAATTGTCTCAGCAGATGTTATTGCAGCAGAATAGATCTCTGGGCCACCAGTCCTCTATTGATAAGTACTCTCACCAGCAACGGTCCAACAGCTCTCACTCCAGCCTCGAGACGAAGTCCAAACACCACTACTCTGATGAACACAAGCTTACTGATTTCTTGAGGTATATTATTGATTTCTATATGCTACCTAACTCAATATACAAAACAAAAAAAAATGTTTTTTTACTTAAATAGCATAGTTATTTCATGGTTAATTTTTATACACAATAAACATTTTTGGTATTAAACTGATGATTTGTGTGGATTTATATCGTGTTATGTAATGATTTTTACTATAGAGAAATAATTATTTTTATAAAATTTGAAAGAATGAAAAATTATGATCTGTTTAATATAGAAAGTGTTTATTCATTTATTTTGAAGCTATGTACAGTCAGTTTTATAATATATAAATATATATATTACATTATGTAGGGCCAACCTCGAGAGCTTGGAGTCGCTGTCGGGCGGCGGCGCGGCGGGCGGCGCGGGTGGCGGCGCGGCGGGCGGCGCGCACGGCGAGCGCGCGGCGGGCGCGGGCGGCGCGGCGGGCGGCCAGGAGCGCGTCGTGCGCGCCTTCGCCGAGCTGGCGCGCAACCTGCAGCGCATGCGGCCCTGCGTGCGGCCCGCCATGTGCAAGCCCTACGGCAAGCAGAGCGAGCAGCTGCAGAAGAGTGAGTTCGTCTACTTCTTAAACATTAAAAAAAAACACTATTTCCCTACTTACTGATAGAGAAGTCACCATCTAGGTCTTTTGAAACTTTGACTAGTTGGACCTTAGACAATAGGCATGATGACAGTATTAAAGAATTAAAAAATAAAAGATTTTGGAGAAGAAACTATTTTAAAAGGATTCTAAAAAATGATCTCATTTTAATATACATATTGAGATAAATAAGATTTTTAATAAAACAAAAGTATATAATTCTGTAATCGGCCAATTTATTTAAAACACCAATCAGAGCAAATGACGTCAAGCATCAGTATCTATAACCCTTTCTCTTGAACAGTTGTTGTGTTTACGCGTTTCAAAATTAATTTTGCATCATTTAATTAGTTGAGTCGTTGGTTATTCGGGGTTTTGTGAAGATAATAAAACATCCAAGAACCGTCAATGATAGAACAAGGTTTTGTTAAGGCAAATTCCTCTAATTTGACCAGGATTGATTTGTTGATGTTAGGAGAGTTTCTTTCATCAAATAAAGACTTTTGTTCATATGAATTTCGAAATGTGAAAACTTTCTTGTAAGTACATTTTTGTTTATCTTTAGTGTTATCATAGGTTTTTTCTGTTAGCTATATAGTATTACTCGCAAATGAAGAGCCCTTATATTTTTTACCAGTAAGATTTTTTAAGACAATATTTCATTTAGCTCCGCTAGTACTGAATTAGTGAATTGACCTATTTGCGAATACTTCTATAAATCTAAATGTATCATAAATATATAATAAATCTTTATGAATCTCTGCCTCTATATATTTTCGTTAAGCCACTTATTTCTCACGATTTTCTTGTTTGGAACATACACAAACAATTTGTTAGATGTTGATATTGATGTATTTTTATACAGAGGGACCGCACACCAATTGTAAAATTTGGAATTCATTTTTAACCTTAGGAAATACGCAATACTTTCTGATTTTCTTCGTTGAGTATAGACACAATACAACGTTTACTGTCGTTTACTGTGGCGTGACGTCACGTGCAGGCGCCATGACACCTGCGGATGTTTTCGAACGAAATTCAAAATAGGTAAATGAAAATGCAATTATTTGCGTAAACAGTTAGTTTATTACTGAAATAAAATGATTTTCAGTAATAGTAGACGTGTACCTACATTATAGAAGGTTATTTTAAAATCAGTCATCATGCCTATTGTTACAAATTCCTGTGTATGTTTGTATATCTACTATTATAAGTTGTGATATTATTACAGTTTTGCTGGATACGATTCAGTTAGTTCAGTCCTTACGAAGCTATCTACCGCCTCCACACATTCAAGTTACGTCATGGAAAAATGATGATAAACTACGGTAAGACATATGATATAATAAAAATCTGGTAATTTTTATCATATACCTCAATAACAGGCATAACAACACAGTTTACATATATACTGGTGGTAGGGCTTTGTACTGGTGGTAGGGCTTTGTGCAAGACTGGTGGTAGGGCTTTGTGCAAGCTCGTCTGGGTAGGTACCACCCACTCATCAGATATTCTACCGCAAAACAGCAATACTTGATATTTTTGTGTTCCGGTTTGAAGGGTGAGTGAGCCAGTGTAATTACAGGCACAAGGGACATAAAATCTTAGTTCCCAAGGTTGGTGGCGCATTGGATATGTAAGCGATGGTTGACATTTCTTACAATGCCAATGTCTAAGAGCGTTGGTGACCACTTACCATCAGGTGGCCCATATGCTCGTCCGCCTTCCTATTCTATAAAAAAAAATATTGTTATATATCACGATCTACATTAATTTCACGAACAATGCGGAAATAGTCAGCTTACTGTTGAGGAATGGCATTAAATATGTACTATTACTTACTTTTAAACCAAATATTCCGTGGTGGTCAATTCCACTTACCTTAGTACAACCCTGGTCATTTAGTCAACCAAACATTTAGTCCTTCGGGCCGGATATATAACACTCGCACGAGCTGAACCAAATCTAGGTTTTATAATTCACCGCCTGTTAGTTGGTTAGGTAATATCATAAGGAAACTTGATTATTTCTTCTGCTTTGTATGTTATACATTAATTATCATTAAAGCTCCAAAACCTTCTTTTTGATAGACAAAGAGGCGTTTGGCAACTGGGGGAAATATGCTCATTACTGCTACTTTATATACTCCTATTAATAATAGTAGGACCGCATAAAGCCGAAGGTTATATGCTATTATTACTGTGAGAAGTGGCAATCTTAATTTACTATATCAACAAAATGATAATAATTTAATTTTTGATTTTCAGTTCAAACAACATGGAGGAACTCGAAAGTCGTAAGATCGTGAGCGGCAACTAGCCTTTGCAGTTTTGTTTTTCGTCACATTTGTTTTCGTAGATCGGATCAACTGTGGTGTCAGTAAATGTTTTAATTTTTTTTTATTGACAATAGAAGATTCGGCAGGTTGGTATTTGAGTTTTTAAAAATGACTCGGATAATATGTTTCGTGCAATATAAGCCGTTTAATTTCCTTTTTTAAATTACAATGACTGTTGTTGTTTTTATGTATGTTATAAACAATGAAAGTATTTTATCCAAAAGTTTCCATGTTTTATATTTTAAACAGAAACTTTTTTTTTTACAATTGGTAACAATAACACAAACATAATTTTATAGTTTAATGCATTTTTAAGCACAAAATTGTATTTTTAATTAAAGAAAAACATTATATGTTTGTTAGAATTAAGTACTATTTTATTGATTGCTTTATTCTTGTTGGTTTTTCTTAATGAAAATTTTCTTTTATCTGACCTTTATTATTTTATGTTACGTACTTTTCGTATGCTACTATATAGCGCTTTTGATGTTATTATAATTATTATTATCGTATGTTTCTTTTTATATTTGTGTATCGATTTGGCGTTTCTAGCTTGTAGTCTCGGTTTACTGTTGTAAGTGCATTATTTACACTGTGATAGAGGTGTAATAGGTTGTAGGTTGACGGAAATCTTGACATGGATCTAAAGTATTATATAAATTAAGAATTTTAATTATGGGCTTCGAGCTGCGAGTCACATCCACGTACCACGCCACGCACACATGCAAGTACACGAACAAGACCATTTGCACGTAGTTCGTGTCCACACACGCGTGCGTGCGTAAATCTTGCGTATGTGCGTTGATGTGGGTTGTCGGCTAATGTCTAAATTAAATAGACTTTTATTAATTAATTTTTTGTATGAAAAAACTTGCCCAGTTTTTATAATGGTGTTATTATTGAAATTGGCTTTGACCATTCGATTTAGTATTAAGCAATTATAATGGAATGTTTTGTAATAAATAGCCATGTCTTGTCGTGTAAAGTGATTGAGAGGTTAGTATCGTTTCGAAGACTGCAAGTTTTTCACATTAAGCTATAGATAGCTACTGAGTGTAAGTAGAGTCGGTGTAATGTGTAGAAAGGTTGTATCGAGGACATTGTACGGTATAGGGACTTGTCCAGAGTTGAAGTTTTCATTAGTTTATAAAACTTGAATATTTTTGTATTTGGTTGAACGATTCGGTATTTCTGTATTTTATTGTACTCTTCGAAGTGTTTTATTTAAAAAAGAAATGACAAAATGATTACTCTAAATATATTCATGGACTATGTTTATTGTAAAGCTTTAAATGTTTACTATGGATTTTTTTTTATATTTGATTTCATATACTTAAAAAAATTGTTTATACATATTTTTTTTCATAGGCATCACTTAAAGTTCGTTAGTGCAATAATTAGGCAAAGCCTACATTAAATTTTATATCTTAGTACTTTAGTTCTAAATTATAAAGCGTACACATACTTTTGACTTTCGACTATCATTCGAGGGTTCGTAGTCGAAATTATATGTATATATTACTGATTACGATCTTCATATATAATTAAATTAACATATTATGAGAATGGATATTGGCAAAAATTGTAAAATAATCGATTTTTAAATAATTTGATCTTTGGATCGATTTTATAAGACAATTTGCCAACCCGGTGAATAAAAAAATATTTCTAAAAAACTACGTATTATGGAAATTCTCGATATAAAAAAACTTAATAGCTTGAGCAATAAAGAAAACCGAGGTACGAAACTTCGACAGTCGTAGACATTTATTATATATAATAAGGTTGTACTTATGTAAGAGCTACCGGTTATATATATATAATCTTTTATAATTGAACTCTCGAAATCATCACATATAATCTACTTACAATAAGAACAGCTCTTTATAAATATTACAACATTATGTATATTTAATAATTTAATACTAAGGCAGTTAGCAGTATAAGGACGCTTAGGTATTGATTCGTGGCTGCCTCATCCAAATATGAAACGAGGCTATAACATTTTCTTCTGAAACTTTTACAATACGTCTAGTATTAAGTTCATTTCCTCGAAGTATTATAACGACCGGATGAATCTCTCTCTGTATTAGAATTAAGTTTTCTAGTCAAAAATTGATATCATATTCTTAAAACATTGGTCTTATTGGCAAAATTAACCAATCGCGATTTGTAATTTATTATAAATAAATTTGAGCAGTAAACATATCATACGTCAAAGGAGCCACTGTTTGAGGAGGAATTTAAACATTTTGATCTCAATTCAGCATCACGCCGAAATCATTTCATAGTTTTTTTTTTTTATCACAATTGATGCTTCGACTTATGTAATTTGCAATTTTTCAATTGAAGCATAAATAATGTTTAATATAATTATGATTAACGAATATATAGTGATTCCGTTTCTTTAGGTGACATTTGTACGACCATAATGTAACAATAAGTCCGTTATGAGATAATCTCGAATAAATAGTGCATTAATCTGTCTTCTATTACATAATACGTATATTAAGTGTGCGACTGAGCCGTGTACCTCCGGGTAAAGTTTATTATTATTTTTTATAATACCTTTGCTTCGACAATTTATAATATTATAATCGTGTAATCCATTTAAATAGAACATGCACAATGTATAAAATATAACGAAAAAAGGAGTTTTTTTTTTCAGTTTTTATAGTTAAAATTTTGTGCTAAATATTATTTATTTGGATTTTGCATAAATACATATTAATGCTTTATCAATTATGTTAAGTCTTCAAAACAACTTTTTCGCCGCTAAATACCCGAATACTGTTATTTGAGGTATTTTAGAATTTTGTTTTTATATATTTTGTACGTTCTATTGCAATGGACTATTAATTATTTTCGTTGTTATTTAAGTTTTATACACGTTATTTGTATTGACATTTATCGTTTTTCGTATTCTGTTTAGGGAAAAGTGATTTTGCATTTTGGAATCTGGCAACTGGACCCTGTGATAATATAAAATTTTCGTGGCTTTTTAGTTTATTACGTAATTAAATGTATATTTTTCTTGGTATTTAAACAAACTTATTTGTATTGTAACCCTAAAATTTTAGATGGTGTAAGATTGGCCTTGCCATGTAATTAACTGTTTGCCGATATTGTTTACCTGTAAAAATATTATAATAAATGGATCGAAAAGCATTAGACTAAATAAAGTGATGCGAAAATTTGTTATTTTTATTTATATATTATTTCCAACTACTGAAGAAGTTTACGCAACTACTGGGTATGGAAGTAACCTTCGAGTTAAGTGAAACTTTGAAAAAATTACAAATATTAAAGTGCGTCTAAACTTTCGGTTCTCCAACTTCCGTATCCAGTCGGGTGCGCCACCGCCACCGTCACCTCTAACAGGTGGAGCTGACCGGGCTGGAGGGCTCTACGCTGTGTTTGCGCGGTTTCTGGGATTGGCCTACTCTTAACGGTCCTTCGTAATTGGTTTACGACAGTGTCCACGTTTCAGCACTCTATTAAAGTAGGTAAGACGCATTGGTTCAAACCTTTTGTTTTCAAACATTGCGGTATAGGCGACGTAAGGACTTGACAAAGGTTGCCAACTACCCAATCCCAACCGAATGTTTCGATACTTGACCCACGAGACATCGACCCACCAACTTTGACAGGTTTCCTTTCGACGTTTATCGTCCACGACGCTGGCACGACATTACTGTTGAACATGATCTTCGTTCATACCGAGGCCCGACGCCGGGAAGGATAGCTTAGAGTACGCAGTAATCTGAATAATCATTAATTAATTAATCAGCGATGAATCTGACTTTTTCATAAGACAAATATTATCACCGGTAGAACTCGCAGCGGAAAAGAAATGTAGAAAAAAAGCAATATCTAAAGGCTTTTTTTAAACGTCACACAGTATTTCCTTTACATGATGTATTCGTGCGATTACACATTGAGAACATTTGGTGTAATTAAACCAAAAATATATATCCAAGAATTTTATTCCAAATACACGTAAAAGTTTATTAAAATTAACATCGATAAAATCACAATTTCACAAACACATAAATATATCAAGAAAAAATGAAATTATTTGTGTTAAGCATAAATTATACTGCTCTTTAAAAATATTATCTTAAACTACAAAAACATCGAAACATGACGAAGCACTCCTAGTTTTGGCTGGTAGTGTTTCAATTTTTAAGACTTAAATAAAGAGATCTCTACACTAGATATAAAGATTTAAAAACATGTAATAAATAGTTTGGACAGGGAAATTCTACAATTTTAAAAACATTTAATATACCAATATCAAGATATAGGAATGGTTACGACCCTAAGAAGCATTTAAAGTAATTAGCAATAATCGATTTGCGATTTTCGTTCGAAGATTGGTAAAAAATGCTTTTTAACATCAATAGGGGAGCAATTGATCTAGAACTTTCTGACAATATTAGATTGTTATTTATAAAAGCTACTTCATGTAAATTTAATAAAATACAGCCATAATTTCCCTTCGTTATAAAAGTGAAGTGAACGGACACGATTCATTCGATGCTTCAGCGAACATGCGACGTTATCGTTGGAAAATTCGTTAAATATCACCATATTGTATAAATTATAAAATTTCATTTCCTCGTTTCCGTCTGCTGTCTTATTAATGAGGTAGGAAAATCTTGCGCTTATTTAATTAACAATTATTAATAAATTTATCAACCTACTTATTATAATATAGATACAAATTTATATAATGTAAGATTTTTAACAAATGGAATGTTTTTTTCTTCCTTAAAGTATAAATTTGTTTACTCTTACCAGAATAAATGTCAATTATAAAAGGATGACATTTTTTTAAACTGCTTTTACCTTGAATTAATATGAACCTAATTTAATTTAATTGATGAAATAAAATATTAATATTACATCAGTAATTGATTTACCTTTAGCCGATTTTTCATGTTAATAAGTACATATTAAGTGTTTTTAGCAATAGCTTCAGTTAACTACATTGGTACAAATGTTGGGACATTTCATACGCCGTGGAGATGAGAACAAGAGTTCGTGTGATCACAATTAAGGTATTATGATCATTGTTTACGTCCGCGTTTAACTTAATGCTGCGACTTATTGTTATTTAAATATTTTACGTATTTTATTTTAATATTACTTGAACGTTTGAATCCAGAGGTAGAATGAACATCTGAACATTTAGTTTTTCGATTTATTCCCGAATAGGGCTGAACACGTATATGGAATCGTCGAGCCAGTAGTAGGCCTGGGCGAAGTCTCCCTCGCACAGGTACGGAGCCCGGGACCAGGCTACCGCCTCGAACCCGATCTCGTCTCTCATGAACTGCATGAACGAAGCCGCTTGTTCTTCAAAGGTAACTCCTTGTATTGGCAAACGTTCCTCGGGCTTGTGATCGGTGGTTACTGAAGTGAAACAGAATAAATATAAAATTAACTAAAATGGCTAATCGTAAGAATGAAGTACAGTCAAATCAGCTTGGAGACGCTTTTGCGTTTGTAATAGTGCACCGTCAGCAGATAAATTAATATTTATTTTTGTAAATAATACATATTAAACGTAATTCTTAATTACGAATTGAAGAATAATAAATAAATTGACAGTTCTAAACGCCCCTTATGCGAGAGTTCGAGGCTCGTGGTAGTTGGCGTAAACCGGTTTATTTCGGTTTTAGTCACTGTATAAATTACACTACTATATGCGCAAGAACGTTTTCAAGCTGATTCATGATTTGCTGATTGCTGGTCTGTAACTGTTTTTAATATCCGATTAATTTTTAGATATGAAATACATATGAATTTTATAAGTATGTATTAATGTATTATTTTTAATTACCATCTAAATCTTTAAAACAGTTTATTAAACTTGTAATGTTAAGTTTTTCATATATTGGTGTGTCATTGAATTCACTATGTTGTAGGCTTTAACTACCTTCAACGTAGGGCTTGTAGGGCAGCACAAGAGCGAGCAGGAGGACGCCGTCGGGCCCGATGGCAGCCTTGGCCTGTCGCAGCATGCTCCGAGGCTTGCTGCAGCGGTCCAACAAGTTCAACATGCACACGCAATCAAAGCGCTGTTCGCGCCACCACTCCTCTGTATCTAGCAACCTTGAGAGAACAAATTTGATTGTAAATTATATAACCGATGAAGAGGAGCAAAGACAAATAAACAATTTCGACTTAAATTCATATGAATTCAGTCATCATTAATCATCTTCTAAAATAATCTATGGCTTACTTACGTAACGTACCTATTTTTGTAAAAATAATTTAGAAGTAACTATGTAAAAAGTTTATCTAAATTTCATGGAAAGTTAAATTGTAATCGTTATTTAGGTTTTCAAAATAAGAAGGTCGATCAATGGCGGCGTTTAGTATTAATGTAATGTATGCAGACGAGTATTTTATGAATAGCCGAGCAAAACGTGACATTAGCGAAATAATGTTTTCGTTTGGCGGGACTAAAATACTAAAACAAATGATAAACAACAACATATATCAGATACGTAAAACGTACCAAGTAAAAAGTCACTTGGACAAAAAGTTTGGACTCACCATCCCACTTATTCTATAATTAAATAGCATCACTTAGTATTGTTGTGTTTTGGTTTGAATGGTGATTAACAGCAGAGTGATCGAGCATTGATCATTTAAGGTGGTGACCACTTATCATCAGGTGATCTGTTTGGCAATCTGCCTGCATAAATATTTATTTTTAAAAGTAACTTACGTGTATCCCTTGCTGCTTAATGCCTTTCGCATGCAGCTCGATATCTCAGTAGCGAATTTTTGTGTATAGAGATGAGCAAACCGACGACTCACTTCGCCGTCCCCTGCTCCGACGTCGACGAGCGCGCCCGTGTTGTTCATACCACGTTTGGCTGCACTCAGCAGTGACCGTGCTTGCGCTGCGGAGAGCACAAACATCGAACCACGACCCAGCCACCTTGAAAACATTTTTAATTTATATTTCGACGCAACGTTTACAATTAAAAGAGCCATTTACACAATAAACACTGTCAATGGTTTACGATGGCGTCTTTACTAGATTAGTACTAATATAACAATTAGGTAATCTTTATTATTGCAGATAAAATCTTCGCTACATAAAGCGCTTACAAGCTTTAATCTTACTTACACTAATTGTTATTGAAATAACAAGTGAACGGAGGCTACTTGCAATTCAGATGAAAAACGATTTAGTTGTCCGGGTGCTGTGGATGTTTAGAACAATAGTGCAATTACCCTCGACCATCGGTCGTGTGGTGGTCGTTCGACGGCGATTCGCGTTGGGTTTGCAATTACCGAGGATAAAACACAAGGCGCGCTACGGGCAACGGTGTTCGGCGTCCAGCGATCGAGCGCGGCAAATTGTACGCCTGCGGCTCGAGCCCCTCGCGCCCGCACCCGCGACGTCTTCATCGCGCCTCGGGCCAGCGGCGAAAGTGGATAATAACTAGTAAATCCTGCACTCATTAGCTGAGAGCGAGCGTCGCAGCGATCGATACCAATCGTCTTTGTCGAGAAAAGGGATAATCGGCACGAGGTCCGAGCTCTGTTATTAGACGCTGTACCATATATCACGCGCGGCATTATCCGCGGCCCCTGGCGGCCGCTCGCAATTACTCTGGCGCGATCCGAACAGAACTAAGTCCTACTGACAATTACTTCGACTTTTCGACTTTTAAAAATATTTGTAAAAATCTTTTATTAAAGGACCCAGGAATATTAGGTATATAATATGTATATTGTTATATGATGATATTCACTATATTCTGAAGTGCGGCTATTCAATGATAATACGAGTTCTTACAATATTTAACAAATCTGAATTGACTGTTATGTGTAGGTATTGCTTTATTGTCCCGCACAGCTTCACCGATGATGTGTTATATGTAATGCAAGATGCATCGCATCATCACATGTAAGTTATGTCTGAACCAAGGTGTAATATTTAGATGTCCAATATGAGCTGGAAAAGTGCTCTCTTATAAAAAAAGAGTACACTATATTATTAGTGGGCGCCTGGCGGGGTTGGCGAACCGGGCTCTCTGATGCCTGGACTCGACTTTAACGATTTATATTGTTTTTTGTAAAAACCTAGATATAGTCAACTCTGTAGAAAAATATAAACAGTGGCAGTGTATTGCAAGCGGAAGAGATGATCCTCGGAGTAAAGTCGAAAATTGTGAGAAAGGGTGACGTGTAGGTAAAGCGAGTAGAGCAGTAGGTGGCTAGGCGGTATCGAGTATCTATTTCAATAGAATGCGGTGGCTTGCAACAAGGAATCCGATGCGGTTATCGAAGACGGAGGTGAGAGATGTGTGTGCGGGCCGAGGGGGCGGGGGACTCGTATCGCGATTGCATCGGAGAGCAAACAAGCGGGCGGGGTGTCGCGCCCGGGGCCGTTCAAATCATATTACCCCCGGCCTCACACCCGGCGCCGCGCCACACACGTCATTTGAGTGTGCGTCGCTATGGCGACGGCCCGGGCCGTGCATGATATTAGTACGTGCGCGACTCATCTCCGGGTGTTTAAACTTAACGCGCCGCCCGCCTCCGCCTCGCGCGGGAAATTAAAACGGCCCCGAAGCCGGAAGGCGCTCGGCCCTCGCCCGGCGTGCTGCACCGGCCACGGCCCATCCACGCGCTGCCCGTCACCTCCCAACTACAGCGTAGTGCATGCGAGCATTAGCTCTCAAATCTTCTTATTACAGATATTACTTTTTTTCCCTTCATTATATTTTACATATCATCATTTGAAAATATTGTTTTAAGGAATCTAAGAAAAATATATATAGAAAACCACTTAATTACCTACCTACTTCGGTAAAATCTTTGATATCTTGGGATATGACGTAAATTGGTTTTATTTCAATTAATAATGACAACATCTTATTTTAATACATATTTGTTTGTTTGATTATATTAATGAATTCGTTACTTACTTTACTGTACACCACAAAGATTTAAAAAAAAATTACCAAACATGGATTCAACCTAAATATAAGTAGCACGCAACTTTTATTCCAGATATATATTTAAATTAGCTTTTATTAAATAAACTCGTATTAATTTGGTTCTTTTATTTTACAACATATTACAGCAAGTACTTAATAACTTAATTTAATGAACAATTAAAACCGTATTAAGTCACATAATTAAGGACGGCACAGAGTTTTGTGTGTCGCCATAATATATACATAGCCGTCGTATCTAAGAGGCGACGTAAGTTGAGATAGGTGGAACTCCTCCCCTCGTATGTAGATACCTACACGTTTGCTTTGCTCAAAGACATTGTCGCTTTCAGGCACCTCATTAGAGCGCGTCCCATGTGAGCCTACCCTCCGCCACCTTCACCCAACCCCCACACATACAAAGGAGAGTAATTCTTTTCCACAGCTCACCAACTTGGATGGATAATTACAGATACCTCCGAGTAATAATAAATTTAAGTAAAAATAAAATATAATTGTGTGCTATTATGAAATATTTATATTGTGTTTCTCGAACTACAATGTCACATGGCGAGGTTGCATATATTTTAAAGGGGTGAATACACGTACATAATACGAGTGAGTGGGTACTTTACGGACACGAGACGATGAAGTCAGTTCGAATAGTTATTAGTATTTGAGACACTGTGAGGCCGCAATAAAAATCAAACTCGATGGCATATTATCGAACTGTCACTCAAACGGTTACGTGTCGTAACCCCGAACGGCACTCGAGTCGCAATAAACTATAAAAAAGTGGATAGTAAAATGTTATAAACAATGAGAGCAGGGCTAAAACGTTTTAGTGTTAAGAGTGGGCCCATAAACCGTTGACACGCACCCGTAAAATATTAACGATAGCGACGAGAAAAATGACGACTATCAATGTACGAACCGATTTTCGGTCGCGCTACAAATAATGGTGGGGCCGAATTTATACCCGGACCCCGAATTGCCCCGATTGAATATTTTACCACGCCACGAATGCGTCCGACGATATTTTTCTATTTCACCGCCCATTTCTACTATCAATTGCTTAGTTTCCTCTTTAATATCATTTCAACGATCGAAGATTAAAGGGAGATGCAAACGGTGATCTTATTTGTCGCACGCTGCTACGGTTTTTCTTTTAAATAAATTATAGCAGAAATACGCTTTGGTTGTTATATATCATTGCAAATATCTTTTCAATCAATATAAAGTTAAAAATACACAGCATTTTAAGAATATGTTCTTCGTATTTGCGAAGCGTTACTCAGAGACATTTATATTTTATTGAAATTATATATTACTAGATTTGTTTATATTTTACTTCGCGGTTAATTATTGAAAGCCAATACCATAGGTACAAAGTATCATCTATCTTCTTACTCAAATGTTAGTTGCAAGGTAAGATCGTTTATTACCTTAAAACAGTACCTAGGTATTAGTATAGACTATAAATAGATATAAATTTTCAACTATTTCGCATTCGCATGGGTTTGACGATGATTGTTATTGGTATCGTTTAAATATTATAAATGTTAAAACGATTAAATATTATTTAAGAATGATAATATAAAATTCTGAATTTCCTCATTGCTGAATTTTTTTCCAACAGTTGCTCCCAGTAATGAGTTTAATAGGAACAAAATAAATGGAAACCTACAGAATAAAGTATCCAGCTCTCCTTGTAACAAGGGAATCATGAATTATGATAGTTACTCGAGAAACCCGGCGACTAGTGCTTTGTGTAGCGACCTATTTTACAATTGCAGGTTCTTACTTAGTTCTTGAGTAGGTATTCTTTTAAAATAGATTTTTAATTTCATTGGAAACCGTACCTATCTACCTGAGTGCCACGGATGTTTTTCGTTAATAGGAACATTTTTAAATAAAGATGATATCTATTTTATATTCGTTATTTATAGTTTTATAGAACGTTTTACTTCATATTTTATTTGCTGTTTTTCAAGTGCAAAAAAGCTCTTTCGAAGATGACAACAAGCAATAAGTTTTGCGTTTCGGAAACACAATAACCTTTAAAAGGCGTAAAGTCGCATCCCAGTCAGACTTTAAAATAACTTCTCGGAGGCGTATAGTTTATTGCTTATTGAGTAGCGCTGACGAAACGCGCCTGAGAAGCTAAAGCATTTCAAAGCTAAATCTCAGTCAATATCACAATATACGTGGCGACATTGAAATTATCGCTCGGTGGGAGGTGTGCCCTGTACCAGCCGATGAGATGGAGTTGACTAAAACAAAATGAGAATCGTTTTAAACAATGAGCATTGTCGCGATGTCCACGGCGGGCGCGCTGGCGCAGGCGCAGGCGCAGACGCGGAGCGTGCGCGGGTGCGCGCGCGGGCGCGGGCGAGCTCGTTAGCGGGCCGCGCGCCATTGGCCGCCGTGCGGTGGGCGGGGCACGCGACAAACTGCGCACACGCAAATAGCGCACTCACACACAAATTAAAATAATAAAATGAAAGTAATAAAACAAAGTAAGCACCGAAGAGTACTCGCTATCGAGACTTAATGGCCGAGCGGAGGCGACGCTGTTTCGATTTATTGAGTCGCTTTCACACCGCCGCGCCACTGACAGCGCTACGAGCCATTGACGGAATATAATGCAGTCACTATTATTATAATAATTATTTTGACTTAATAAACAAAACGATAAGTCTGGAAAATGTTTTTTACTAGGTAGATACTATAGTATGGAGGATGTTGTCAATAACTACATGTCTATTAAATTTATGATATATAATAGATTTCAT
Source organism: Nymphalis io (assembly GCF_905147045.1). Taxonomy (NCBI): domain Eukaryota; kingdom Metazoa; phylum Arthropoda; class Insecta; order Lepidoptera; family Nymphalidae; genus Nymphalis; species Nymphalis io. The sequence continues at coordinate 5,103,700 of NC_065903.1, forward strand.
TTTTTAATTAATTAAATATAATTAGAGAACGAGATTAGATAATATATTATAATTAGACTTATTTCTCAAAATAATATTAATTGTAACATTATAAGAACATATAAATTTTGCAGTTAGACAAACTTTTTCACCATCAATTTGGTTCAGAAGGCTTTCAATGAGAGAACAGTCGGGCCCGCTCCGCGTAACGAATGTCGTCTCATTTACTAATGTGTCACATACAGGCGGTGCTGTTTCACGGGCTAGGGGGAAGGGTGGCGGGGTACTGGGGCCAGAGATGTGGATACATAACCAATTATGGTCGATGCTATTCATTTCATTGGGTATTAACTGAACATTTTAAAACCTACCTACCTATACATTTTTATAAAAAGTTTAATTCTATATATGTTTATTTATTTTATTTTTCTTATTTAGATAGAATGTCGCCTGCAATTACGATGTATTTTTACTTGCTGTCTGATTTTGTTTACAAAATGGAAAACATAATGTTTTTCCTCAAGGAGGCGCGCATTGTTAGTTAGCTGGCTAGGCGAAAACGTTTGACGTCAAAGCGTGATTGTGAAAAGGATCGTGATTATTACAGTGCGCGTAGTTAGCGGAGGCTTCATTAGATGGGGGTGGAGGGCGACGGGCGACGCGGGGGGACGGGAACTCATCTCGCCGGGTGCATCGTGGCTGCGCGCGCAAACAAATTAAAAACGTAAGACGCGCCCTAATCAATAGCCGACTACGCCGCGAAGCCGAATTAACTCGCCCGAATGAAAAAATGAACAAAATGATATTCGCGCGAGACCTCGATCCCCCGGCCTCCCCGTGCCGCCCGAGGAAATTGCTTTTCTTTCAGTGGGCGCGCGGCGCGCACACACGGCCGGCGGTAAGGCGACGCGGGCGCGAGAGGGTTAGCTCCGACACACACAATATTATAATTTACGTTTCCTCGTATATCGCCTTGTAAGTAGGCACTTTACCTGGGCGTTTCACGCCTGCTCAGCCCGGCTCTCGCTAAATCTGAGCTTTATACGTTCACTTGACGCGAAGAGAGCGATATTAGTTTCCAGCCAACTCCTCTCCTACTACAATATTTATTAATACTTTAAAAGGTTACCCGAGTATTTGCAGTAATATTAGAATATCTATAAGTATTTTACAGGAGGCAGGTAGTCAACTGTTACCGCTTATTTAGATAACATTTTTTAAACGGCGCTAAAATACTAAAATGATTAATTAATTTTACTGACGCTTAAAATATTGCGACAATTTGAATACAATAAAAGAACATAAGGTACTAGGTATGAATACTGTGTAGGCACATTGAAACAATAGGTAGAATCGTACCAAGTCAATCTATGTGACTATCTATAGATAGAGGACTAAAGAGCTCTCATTAATCGAAGGCGCTGGTCTAATCCACGCGGCACGCCGCCCAATTAACGCGTGGGCGAAGATCTGCCGCCCAGCGCCGGCCAATGGCGGCCGCTCGGGGATTAATTAAGTAACTTCCCGGCAGTTCACCCTGCCCCCCTCGCACCCCCACACCCCCGCACGTCCGCAGACTCCGCGGACACGCCCGGAAAACTAACCACCTAATGAGGGGAGATGACCTCACGTGTTTGTGTGCTTTGTCTACTCGTGTACGTACAAACTGTGTCCGAGCATCGTGTGCTCGTGTTGGTCTTTTGTGTACCCGCTATGTATTGTACTGCTTTGTGTTTTTAGTTACATTTCCCAATACATTACATTCGGTGCAACGCTGGAAGATTGGACCGGTAATTTGTCCACTGAGTTCCAATCAATCATTTACCACCTCGAAAAAATCCTCATAATACAAAAAAAAAATAGAAATGATTACGATATTAACCTTTAACATTTATTACTGTTATGGTATCAATGAGAATTGTTAATAAATAAGACTGCTCATGTTGCGAATATTATGTAGTATGTAGATATAGTGTGCGGAGAACAACGGTCAATTAACAAGGCAGTGTCGGAAGCACCGATGACAGATGGGAGGGCCTGTTTGTACCGCGTGTCCTCTGTGGATGATCGAGCGACACGGATACAGCGACAAATATATTATGCGTTATAACCTCAGCTAAGTTGGGTGGTCTATATTTACGTAAATATTTCTAGAAACGAAACTTTGACAGTTTCCCTGTCATTCTCCGGGGGTAATGTTGTAAAATAAAGCAAAGTTTCAAAATATTCTGGCGAGGCTTTTAATCTAAGAAAAACTTCAATTCGTTTTACTGAGACCTTTCGTTACGGTTAAATCTTGTTTTAGGTATTCATACTTTACACATTGAGGGCTTGAAGACTTTAAAACTTATGAGTTGTCTTAATATAATTCAACCATTGGTTTAACAACTCCATTGTGCTCGTACAACGTCAGTCAGACGAGGACTTGTGAAAAGTAATTGTCTCATAATACAAATGTTGTCGTCAAATATTTCCTTTGTATGTATCTCATGTTTATGATTGAGGCAAGTATTAAATATGTAGCGAACTTCATAAATAAGTTAACAGCAATGAAAGTTTTATGGGCCATATTCTTTATCATGCTTTGAATTTCATCAAAGTTACTCTGAAGTCAGATTTTATTGTTAGGTTAAATTTTTAGTTGATTTATTATAAACAGTGTTGTTTATTATTGAATTGTATTGATTAATTTAGAAAAAAAACAGTTATATACCTTACCTTTATCATCTTTACTATATTATAAATTTATATTAAACCTAGTAATAAATTTTATTGATTCCTTATTTAAAAATTAGTGGTATCTATAGCAAATAAAGTTCCTTTTTTGTTGTAATTGGTACCTCCGAAGATCCATTCAGTAATTTAGATTTCAATTCAATAAAAAGGTAGGTAAAAGGTAGAAAAAGTTGAGATGGCCTAGTGGTTAGAACGCGTGAATCTTAACCGATGATCGTGGGTTCAAACCCGGGCAAGCACCACTGAATTTTCATGTGCTTAATTTGTGTTTATAAATCATCTCGTGCTTGACGGTGAAGGAAAACATCGTGAGGAAACCTGCATGTGTCTAATTTCATTGAAATTCTGTCACATGTGTATTCTTCCAACCCGCATTGGAGCAGCGTGGTTACTTACTTAACGTGGTACTTATGTACCTATAATTATATACAGTAATACTAACGATAATATTATGTTAAAATCTGACTGATGACGTTTTATGACAAACGTGGAAATTTTTATTACAATACAATAATATCTTTAGGCATTAGGTGAATCCTTAGCGGTCAAGTGACTTTCTATGCAAGTTTGCAGTAAGGTACGTCAAAAGTAAAGATTGTATTCGAGGTAGAGTTCATAGCGATTCCTTACGTAACAGGGTAAAAACAAACGGTCTAGTATAATCGTCGGCACGGGATGCAGGGGTGCCAAAATAACTAATAGTTTTCGCGGGGGCGTGTTAGCATTTTTCTTCTGGCGGTGACGGGCGGGTGTGGGGGTGGGGGCCGGGGGTATGCTGGGTCGACTTCGGCTCGCGGATCATTTACACTTCATCGACTCTCTTAATAACACGTTAGAGTCGGCTGATGTTGTTTCCTTTGCAATGAAATCGAAGTGCATCAACTATTTTTAGACACGAGACAATTCCGCAATAGTCCTTTATGTACAAGGAATTGCAATCCCTTGTGTGATAAAAAAACTTACACATTTCCTTCCCTAGAACATTTTAGATTACATCTTCTTTATTAATTTCCATATTAAATACACAATACCTCAAATTCGAACCAGTACAATACGATATTGTAGCGTTTCAATTTCGTTTAACATTTAATAAGTTCTCTATTCGTTTAATGTTTCGGGGAACAAGAATTGAATCGTGAGTGTCTGGAAGGTGAATAAAAACTCTCGTTTAGTCAAATAGTGGCGCATTTAGAGGCGTAGTGAGGTGCGTGGAGGCTATTTACAACGCGGAGCGGCGCGAAATTCTCGCTTCAACTAGGGTTGGCATGAGTGTATTTATCTAAAGCGGGATTCATTTAAAGATTTATTCTCTTTGTAGCTTTATTTCTACATCTTGGTCAGAAAAGATATATATATTTTAAATACTTTTTATTTTTTAATTCACTGAATCACGTACTAAGTTCTTCAGAATACTGGTTGGTATTTACTAAGTTTCGGTATCGCGTGTAGGATGTGTGGCTTCCCTATTTCAAACTCAATTCCCTCTACCTACATCTGTTTTACGTTCCAATGAATAGCTGCATGCAAATAAACCTGCCTTATTGTTTCTTTGAAGGGTCTGAAAACGGTTTTGGATAGGCGATTTTTCATCGCGTAAAATGTTTTAGCAGAAGTTATGTACCTACTGGTTTCTTTATTTGTGATAAATCATAATTATCTGAGGATATTATATTGCATTGCTGGAGCGACCAAGAATACACATAACTAAAATGAGTTTGATTTTATAGTTAATTCTTTTAATCAAGTAAACAAATATTAAGGGAAACTAAACAATGGAAATTACATAGACGCTTACGGTGTTTGGAAAGAAGCACCTAAAAGGGAGCGATCAACGCCCTCACAGTAAGAACGCCCGGAAAATCAACCCTTTCGTCTTAATTACCACGCCTCGCTTCAGTCGACAGCTCCCATTGGCTGGTTTCCGTGCCGCTCTGTCGCCCCGTGTTTTAATTGGTCGCGCGTAATTAACGCCGCATAATCACCAATTGCGCGTCGAGGGGACTCGACTCTCTAATTTGAATTTTTAATTACTCCTCTACGTGAATGTTTCAGCGTCGCTTATTGGTCGGCTTCCCTTGCCTATTTTACATAGAAACAATATATATTGACTGCGATGTGGTATCATGTACACTCTGACATATTTGTCTATGTACATTCGCGATGATGTTAGTAAATTATTGTTTTTCATTTTATACAAAGACCAAATCACACATGAGATTATAATACATATTTTGTACCAATAAGCGAAAAAAATAAGTGAAAAGAGAACAAGTAAGTAGGTATTTTTTAATCATAATAATAATAAATTAAATGGACTAATGAATAAAAATGACTGCCTAGTTGGTCTAGTGGCTTAATATAAGGCCATAGACTCGGAGGTTCTGGGTTCAATGCTCAGGCCGGGTCAAAAAAAAGTTATTGAGTTTTTTGTCAGAAAACTCTCAGTAGCAGCCTGGAGTCTGGAAGTTGGAAGTGTGTACACTCCCGTGCCTCGGAAAGCACGTAAAGCCGTTGGTCCTGCGCCTGAACTCTTTCCGGTCGTGTATAAGCCATCCCATCGGATTATGAGAGTTAGGGAATAGAGAGTGCACCCGTGTTTGCGCACACACTTGTGCACTATAATATCTCCTGCGTAGTTGGCTAATCTCTCTTGAGATTGGCCGCCATGACTGAAATCGGTCTGAAGGACATTACATTAATATTTTTTAATATTTATAATTAATTTTATAGGAAATGGTTATCTATATCAGATCATCATTTAAAATCAAATTCAATAATTTGAATCTACAAAGTAATTTATTGATCATATCTGTTTGGTATTTTAGAAAATAGTTGTCGATTAGAAACAAGAACTTATTTTAATTACCTATACTTTTATTCGGGTAAAGATCGTATTTTATCAGCCATGCCACTTGAATAATATTTCTAAGGTTCATTTCAACAACATTTAAGTGATATTATTAAATAAGTACCGTATATATGAATTCAAACGTGTCTATCTGCTCCATATACCTAAAATTTAACATTATAGCAACAAAGAGCACATAAAACAGTCAGATGTCAACCTTAGTTTATCCCTTTTTATAAAATGTTGTATTTTGTCTTTAGGAAGTCAGCGCAACCATAAATATTTGATTGATTATGCATCGTATAACGGTATATGAGCAAAAGCTTTGGTCATCGTTTCGTGCATGAATAAACCAAACACGTTTATGGTAACAATTCCGCGAGACCCTAAAACGGGGGCTAAGGAGGTGTTTATGCGCCCGCGCAGAGCCGACTGACGTTGAGTGACGCGTCGGGCGTGCGGCTTCCCATAATAAGGTAAACGAGGTGCTGCGTGTGCGCAGGTTTTTAGTATAATTAGCAACATATCAATTTAAATTATTTTAAAAAACATTAAGTTTTTTTTAAGTAGTTTAAATTAGAAAAAAAAGATAGATTCATACCAAAATTTAATATTAGTGGAATTGGAAATAACATAGATTATATTATATCGCCTATGTCTTCACTAAATAATGATCATGTAGGTCATGGAGCTTTATTTAGAGCATACCTACCTACCTACTCTGAAATACTTATCTGTATTAATATTTTATATAATAAATAAATAAAATATAATAAATAAAATCATTAGTAGGTACTAGTAGTAGAGTAGGTACTAAGAGAATTACTCACATAAGCTATTATAATCTTTATCATTATTTCGAATTGTTATATCGTTTAATTTTAATTAATTTTAATTCTTGTTAAATAAAATGTTCTGTAACTATTGAGGAAATTAATTATACAGCCGATATTACCTATTTAGTTTTTAAAATTTACATCATAAAATATTATTTGCGCTTCGTACATAGCAATTTGCACGTTTTTTGCCATTTTTTTGTCGAATATTTAGTGGTAAAATAAGTAACTATAAAAAGCAAAATCTCAATTTATAATTACATAGTTTAAAAATGCCAGCATCGCCTAGACTTCATCTGAAAAATAATCAGCTAGTGAAACAGCACAAGAAGTTCTTTAAAAAGAATTTGTCAACGTTATTTTTATCGATAAAAACGTGTCCGATCCCATTTTTTATCCAATTAAAAGTGGTCCGGTGGGTTTTTACGATTCGTTATTAGTTTTTAGTGAGGTTTTTGCCCGGGGCACGGGTCAAGCGCGCTGAGACAAAGCGCGCTGTGGCAGAGCGTCGCGCGTCGTGACGCGCGCTTGGTTCCGCGTGCCGGTCCACCATTCAGCGCTAATCGCTTCATTCACCACCGACCGAGCGCTTTTTCCTGCGCCTTCGCAACGATCGGTCATGCATTCCAAGTGCAAGCCGCTGCCCGAGTGCAATCTGTCGTCGTCTGATATCGTCTGTGGCAAATTAGCTAACGAGCTGATACTATTTGCTTCTGGCATTCCATAAACAAGCTAGACGTTATAATTTATTAATATTATTATATTTTATTATTATCACGTATTATTTATTATTATTATTATTATCACGCATTGCATGACACAACATTTAGATTAATATTGCAATATCTGTTTTAAAGTTAGTGATATATTTAGTTACTCTAAGCTTTAGCCTACCTAGTAAGGTACTTAAGGAAATAAAATTAACGCATTATTCACGACGTATATTCTCAAACTAAATCCTGGTTGTTTTAAAGTTCTGAATCGATGTGCCGTTACAAATACTCGATTGAAAGCGTCGGGAAAATTTAGTGTTCGCGAAAAAGGATACAGTACGTAGTACAATTCAATAAGGATAATATCTGTTGTATTTTATATTGAATACAATAGTTAAGTTATATAAAGGGCTTATGTTGACTTAACCTTAATTCAATACATCAATAGAAAGAAAATGTATTTTTTTTTTATTTGAATTTCGAAAGGACTATTTAACTGTAGTCTTGATTATAACGATATAATAATATTTAAGGGTACAGTTCATTCGAATTGTTCTAATAACATAATATAAGAAACTAGAAATGTAATTAAGAAACAATAATAAATATATATTGAATCAATATTGATTCGGTTTCCAATGTGTGAGCAATTAAAATCAGAAATAATTAACGATTGGTAGCGCGAAGGCAGCGTCATCGTAAACGTCATGGATCGTTGGAGTCCCGGCGCGGGCGCAATGCGTTTATTGCGACACGTCGTACCATCAGTCGTATACGCGGGCCAACTATAAAACCGATTACATTAGCCACATTAACTTACGACATTTTTATAACGACATCTGATCCGATGCTATTTTTGTATTTTTATGCGCCGAGAGTTTTATATTACATATTTATTTTTTATCTAGAAAATATAGAAGTTACTTCTCGCTGACAGTTTTGAACGTCATAACTATAATTGAGGTTTTTCTATGCGAATTAGATAATAGTAAATCTAGAGATAAATATATATATTTTTAAAAATTAATAAGCTTATACAATTTTGCGATGAATCTCGTAGGTTATAATAAACAAATATACGGAGAGCCAGTAGGTTCTCACCGCAAAAGAAATTCGCAGGTTACAGGCAGAAACTACTGAGTTTTCATCCGTTTAAATTAAGTTTATAATTCGTCTCGAAGAGTGGGCCATTGCCCAGCAGCAGAAAATTTGCCGGCTGTTATTTTGCAGACTGCAAGTCATTAACCAAATTAAAATTATAATAAAGGTGTACAAAATGATAAAAGCATCGATATTTGGTAACCAAATAAAAAAAAAAAACTCATAAAAGTAACACGTTACAACAGCCTACAGTTAAATATGATAACCGGCAGACTATTCCAAGTGATTACCAGCAAACAAGAAACTTATACTATAACTCGGTAAAGTACTTGGATGAGCGTCCGCTAAGCCGGCGTGAAATAACACTGCAACAATGACTATCAGCCACCCGACGGTATTACGTACTCTTAAATAATACCTGCTTTATGCTACACAACATCGTCAGCTTTCGAAACATTCAATTATATCAACAGTAACTTCTATCACGGTAGTCGTTTTTGTTTGTAAGCTTTGGCATTCTCGTTACGTCTTGGAATTTATTCTCTTTCAAGAAAGTGACGTATTAACCGGTTTTTTTTTTATTTTACCAATTCATGAATCTACAGTTGATTTTTTTGCTTATAAATCCTAATTTGAAGTTAGACTTCATGAATCTTCAAGTCATGAGATTAACAGCCGTTAACCCTAGAAGGCATATTGCTATGAAGTCTTACTAAAAATGGATCACATTTTGCATTCCATAACCAAATGAACAGGTTCAATTTGGCGTACGAACTATTTTTATAGCTACCGCCATTTAATGGAAAATATATTAAAGAAATGAGAAATATCGTCTCCTATAACAGTAGGAATCATAATGGATAAGCATGTAAATTGCGTATAGTGGATGCGACATTGCTGGTGGGAGGACATGTTGGTGGTCGAGTGATGGCGCGCATGTCTCGTGAGTCACTCGCTCGGCGCGGCGCGCGAGCAGCTCGCTCGTGTGTAACCCAAGCCGCGCAGTACCGCAGCGGCCGCGCCATAACATAATTAAAAATGATTTAAAGCATTCGCTCCGACTGCTTTGTTTCGCGCATTATGTTTCACTTGTTCGCGTCGCCGTGGCTCGCACACCTCCCTTTTTAACGCGTCCGTTCTTAATTCTGTCACAGTTTTTATAACCCTTTTGTATTTATTAATGCCCTTTTGGCTCCGGTAGCGCTACGCTTCTCAGAAAATGGTTTTGACGCGACATTTCTTTGTGTCGCCGTGTCTCTGCGTTAATGAAGCATCCGATTCCGACGCCGTTACATTTCAAATATCAAAATAGCTAATTAATTTAAGTTCTATTTGTTTTGTTTCGTCGTTCCGGGTAGAATTCGCCATCAAAATATTTTTGTATTCAAACGAATATACCGAAATAAAAAAGGTTATAATTAACGATCTAAAAAATTTTTTAATAGTATTGACAGCCTTTCAAGTTAACCTTTAAAAAAAACAAAAAAAAAAAACATTCAAGTTTGTTGAACAATAGCGATATTAAAGCAGGAGGCGCGAGCTTTAAATAAGTATGAAAAGGATTAACTCCGGCTTGTTGACGCATCGTAGGCAGTCATCGGGTTTTGCGAACTGTTTTCGTTCGGTAACCATGTCCTGACCGGCGAAAAGTCATTATTCACAGGCTTTTAGATTGTTTTAAGCAACTACGTATATTTTGATAGTTTATAAATAGGATCAACTACAGATCAATTAGAAGACGAAATATGTTTCAATGAAATGAGCAATTATTAACACAACAAGATGTTGCAAAGATTGTTAGTACAGTCTATTTACTTTATATAACAAAACACTGAAATTGGAACAACAAAATTGCTCGTTTGAGATCCCATAAACAAATTCAGAAAGAATATATATCAATAACGAATTGATCTTATCAATTATATCAATAAAAACATGTAAAGAAAGTTTGTTGTAAATAAGTAACGTATAAGTTTTGTATAAGATTCATACAGGTTGTTTCTTTGCAAACTTCGATGCAACATATATCTTGTAAAACCATTGCCTTCGCACTGTTTACTTGGGTACGTTCACCGTGCTTGGCTGTGATCCATCAAACGGTCTATACGTCACTGACTTGTGCCGACGACTCGACAGACGGACGAACGCTTGTTTTATAGATTGCATGTTGACTGACATTACTATATGTTGGTAAAAGAATTAAAATTAGATGTACCTATCTACTGGAATAAATTCTAAGTAGATTATTGAAGGAGATTCTATCCACGATATAATTCTTGATTTTACAAACTAAACGTATAAAGTCAATTACAGCCTAGTGCTCGACTTACAAACGGTATTTTATAAAACAAAGCCACCATCTGCATAAAATATAATGTTTGTTTTTAATTCATCTCGGTTGCGTCGTCGGAGCGAGCATCGTGCAGCGCTGCAGTGAGAGCGGTAGTCGAGTCCATCTTTGTTAATTAGTTTTTTGTGGGGCGGGCGGGGCGGTCGACGCCATCAAATTACGATGAGTCGGCCTTTCGGCTACCGGCGCCGCGCTGATAATAATTATACACTCGTTACTACCGTGCTGCCTTGCACTCCTCGCCCGCACCCCGCACCCCGCACACCACTGACCATTCTAGACAAACGAAACGGGTAAAATCACTTCATACCATTGTGCAACTAAGCATTCTATTCAGAGAGACATTCTGAAATGTCATTGTTGTGCTTGCGATTCAATGTCAAACGAGCTAGAAGTAATATTATGTACTGCAGTGTTTTAATTTATTGTAATGACCTACTGCAGTGTTTTAATTTATTGTAATGATGAATGTAATGTAACTAATATTTATTTTCGTTCAATGTAAGCAATTTCTTTATTAATTTTGATGTTAACCTTACTTAACGCAATACTTAAGTATTTATTATTTAAATTTTATTAATTCAAAGTGAACATTTAATAAAGTTTGTTTTATTTTCGTGGATTGTCGATTATGAACATTCTTATGATCAACATTTTTACATACATAATAATCCAGGGCTTATATTTGATTTATCGTGTGTATAAAACATCTAGCAATGTAATCTACTTATCGATAGCACTTTATATAATATAATCAATGCATCGATTCGTTTTTTTCTAATCACGTTGCGTGAAGAGCATAGGGCCGTACGCGAGTGGCTTAAGTATCGACGATAAATTCCATCGATAAAATCGGCGACGTCGACAGCGCGCACGGTAATTTCTTAACGACAGCGTAACCCGGTGGCGACGCGTGCGCGTACGCATTTTATTTCTCTCAGATCAAGAAGCCGACTCGGAAATAATCGTCATCCACTCAACATAGATGGTAATCAAGTCGACTATTACGAAGATCTTAATGTAACTTTTTTTGGGTAACGAACGAACGACAATCAAAGATCGAATCTCGGCGTATCGGTGCCTACACGTGTCCCGCTCTTAGTACATTAGAGATGTCAGATTGAGTTATCACTAAAAATCTTAAAGGTAATATAAAATTTATTACATTTAATTGGATTATATTTATCCTAATTGCTCATATAACGATACATTTTGATTCTACGATTAGACGGTAATTTACTTTCCCATTTCTATAAAACGTTTCAAGACGAAATATTATAGATAAAAAAATATTATGTTCGTAAAATTGAATTTAGTTGACGCGGATAGTGTATTGTATTACCTGATTATTTAATATTCGAGGTGGCGTGGTGCTACCGACTTTGTTGCTTCTATTCATACTTCGAATGAGCTTCTTACTAATTACCACTGATGTGAAACGATACACAGGGTTGCCTAAATTATATTTATCTAAAAATTTTAACTACTAAATTATCTCATAGATTTAAAAAAACTTTCCGATTGTGAAGTTTTATATGATTTACGACACGATATATAAATGACACGTTATGTAAAATATATTATACTTAACAAAAAAATAATATATATTGCCTTTAAATGATAATGTTGCGCAAGGGAAATGGTACTTAATTTTTTATCTAGATAGTTTTTGACTTTTAATAAATATAATAAACATACTATGAAATAATAATAATATAATAAACATAATAATTGAAAAAATATAATAGTAAAAAGATATACGGCATAAACAGCTTAAAAATTAAAACAAATGCCAAACAAAAGGATCTGCAAACTAAAAAAAACTACTTTTTTTAATTTTTTTCTCTTTTATTTTTAAGGGGCCTTTATAGGCAGCATATATGTCGGCCCCATCGTTACACGCTAAATTAAAACAAAAAAGGCTCAAAAACTAGGACTAATTCAGTATGAGAGAATCACTAACAAATTCATATACTTTAATGCCGAAATACTCAAAGGTTAAAAACTACTTTACGAAGAATTAACTTCACCTTGAACATGATGGGATAGGTGAGATGGCCTGTGGTTACTTTTAAACTATTAAAAAAAGAAATTATTAATTCAAAGATTGTGGGTTTAAGCGTCCCAAGCACCACTGAATTTTAATGTGCTTAATTTCTGTTTACGTATCGGAACAGCGTGGTGAATTAAACTGTAAACCTTCTCCTCAGAAGGAGTGGTTACCTTTAACCAGCTATCGGACATTTTCAAGCTTTAATTTGAACATGTGTACGACAATTAACAATAAAAACGACCGGCATTGTCACATTTTATTGGTGGTATTTTATTGGTGGTAGGGCTTTGTGCAAGCTCGTCTGGGTAGGTACCACCCACTCATCAGATATTCTACCGCTAAACAGCAATACTTGATATTGTTGTGTTCCGGTTTGAAGGGTGAGTGAGCCAGTGTAATTACAGGCACAAGGGACATAAAATCTTAGTTCCCAAGGTTGGTGGCGCATTGGCTATAAACGATGGTTGACATTTCTTACAATGCCAATGTCTAAGGGCGTTTGGTGACCACTTACCATCAGGTGGCCCATATGCTCGTCCACCTTCCTATACTATAAAAAAAAAAAAAAGCATGCCGGTCGTTTTTATATAAATGTGACAACCCTGGACGAAATGGTAGCTATATTGTGTGCTATGTTACATTATCTTTAATTAAAAACTGGAGAGGCCATCACTAGATTAGTCGGACCGGTCAAAAAAAGGGTTACGAGGGATCAGGCGAAACACCTTCTCGATTCGTCACGAATCACAGCTTTATTTTTATTTGAGGGAGCGCTTTGTTAAAGTTAACCGAATTTGCTGTTCAATAAAAACACTCTAATTAAGAAATGTTCGGACCGCCGTTAAAAGTTTTAGCGTTCTTATGTTGTGAATGTCCGGACTCAAATTTTATCGCGTTCAAATATTTCATTAGTTAATTCTTGTGACTTAGCATCGAGATCGTTTTGTTTTCATACATCGTTACCTTGAATCTTAATCAACTTCAATTATAAAGTTAAGTTTGTGTCATCAAGGTTAATATATGTATAGTAATTTATAATTCATAAAAATTTAATTTGGAAGGTTATTTGTCATACATATTTTCAATCACAATTAATTAATCATTATCATTATTTCATCACAAAAAATTAATTTGTATTTAAATTGACAGTACAAAACAATTGTCACAAGCGAAAAGTGGGTATGTTTGTTACGCTATCACGTCTTATATTTTGCATTTATATAGTCAGGGGTAAAGAAAAGTACATACCGTACCACAAAAAACTGTTAAATGTAAGTCCTGTTACTTGAATAAATAAATTATTATTCTTATGAATTATTAAAAATGCTTTCCTTTCACACGTCGGCTAAGTTATAGGTTGATTAATTATATATATTATTATATTTGTTATATATTTTGTATGATATTATAAATAAATAAATAATCCAAAGATGGACAAAAGTATCTTTACCTTTTGAATAAAGACATACTAAGGCTAATCCTTTAAAACTTCATCGCGACCAGCTATATAAAGTAATATATATTTCATTTCTATTACTATTTTACTTATTTTTTTTTCATAAAAGTACTAAGATTGTTTTTACTAGTACTATTTTCATTTATAAATATATAAATTTGAAAAAAGAAATACAATCACATTTCTATTAAAATAATTCGTTCGTTTCGCTCTTCTGTTAAAGCGGAACGAGTCGTGAAATAGATGTCGAAACCATGCACTTGTTTCCGAATATACAAATTAAATAGAGCTATTATTTATTACGCCAAGTGACAAATGCATTAAAGAGGATCATTTCAATATGTCGTTTGCAACATCGAAACATAATGTACCTTATTTATAAATGGGTTTAGCGAGTGATTAGTTTAACAACGCTGTCTTCTTCTTTCAAATGTAAAATCAATAATGACAAAAAGAGAGACATCAATGTTTAACTAAAAAGTCGCTAAGCAACGTTTATAAGTAATGCCGTAATTAATTAAGCTTCCGTAAAACGATTAAGATAGCAAGTATTGACAAGATATTTCGTAAAATTAAAACAAAATACAATGAGATTCTCTCCCCGGTTCTTCACAGATCTGAGTAATTTATTTTCCGAACCGGTTATAGTTCTTACTTGGATTACGCGTAATGCTTCTGTATTACATAAACGAATCTGAATTTGAAAACATAAATAAGTTCCAACGTTATTTGTGTTTTATGATTACTAAAAGTTAATGAAATTATTCGGATATACGTTCATACTTTTTTTACAAGTTTTGTAAAATATTATGATATTTACGTATAAAAAATGTAATGCAATGCATAATACATAACATGCTCAAGTATTATATTCAAATAACAGCTTAGTTTACTTGTAATAGTTTCTAATAAAGTATTGTGCTTAGGACGCTAGTAAGTATATGAATGTTTCAAAGATGATCCGAAGTTTTTTTTACTTTTTTTTATTTTGATTTGTGAAGAAAGCTTTGTCATTGCTTATTTTAAAAATGGTATTTCTGTTCTTTTTTTTAAAGAATACTAGTTATGTCCGTTTATATATTTTTACCCGTGGGGACGACAAGCCCACAGGGTCAGGATCGAACCTGCGACTTTTACATAGTTAAAAGGCCCGTAAACCATTCCGCTAATGACGCTTAATACTTATTAAGACAGTACAGCATTTTATAATGGATTTCAATGTTTTTGCAAAAAATCAAAAGTAATATTGCCCAATATACAGTTTTGTTTTTATTGTTGTGTGAATTGATAAAAAAATATTTACGGTATCTTCATATCTTGATATCATTGAATTTAAAAAACGAACTTGTTGTTTAACATACGTGTTGCATCTTCTTTATAAATCATAAACTAATGCATCTATTATATATATAAGCAGATTTTCTAACAAAATATTTCTTCAATATACAACAAAATACAGGCGATGATTATAGGCGAGTGAGTTTAAAAAGCTATTGTAAAGAGGTTTTAAGGCATCTTGTAACAGATACGGAGATCCAATCGTTATGGACGTAATTATACCGCAGACAATTGCGGTGTGTGGTGTTAACGAGATTGTATTGAGACGATCAGGACCCTAGTTCAGGTATAGTTCGACTCAGCCGCAACAACCATTATATTTTTCACACTCGTTTATAAAACACCTAATTTGTGGTCTACATCTCTGTTATATGTAAGCTGTTCGCTATTATATACTATTTCTAATATTACACTTTGAAGTAGGGTTTTCTGCAAGCCCATCTGGGTAGGTAACACCCACTCATCATATATTCTACCGCAAACCAGCAATGTTTAGTATTGTTTTGTTTCGGTTTGAAGGGTGAGTACCAGTGTAACTACAGGCACAAGGGACATAACATCTTAGTTTCCTAAGTTGGTGCGCATTGGCGATTTAAGGGATGGTTAGTATTTCTTAAAATGCGAATGGTGGTGACCACTTAGCATTAGGTTGCTCATTTGCCAGTCTGCCTACATAATAAAAAAATTAAAATATATAATATAGATATGTTTAAAACAACCTAATAACAAGTGAATATAATACCGCTGTAATGAAAACATCACTGGATTTCGTTATTTGAAAACAGGCCGTTAGCTTTCATTACGTATAGAAATAAATCAAAATAATACCAACGTAAAGATGGCGCATGGAAAATCAGCCCATCCCCGCTCGGGTGATTTATGCCGGTAATTTTCCAGACGGTTACGAAAGCAACCTGCGATTTTTCTTCGCACACACGTAATTAGATAATTTTCGCGAATTTTTTGATCTCTTCGTGCTTTGAGTATATAAAAATTTACATATTTCTTTAAGTGTCGAAGTTTATTATATAGCGTGCATGTTTCATTTTTTATTGTTGTGGTAATAGGTGTAGTTTTACATTTTAAATGCCTCGGTGATCTCGTCGTTAGCTTAAAAACTGTACATCAAAAAATATTATATTTTCGGTCAAGAAATTCATTGTCGCAGCTAGCGAAGTTTTAAAGTGGGGTGTATTTACATTCCTCGGAAAGCACATGAACTTTCCGTTCGTATCGGGTTGTCATCCCGTCGGATTATGAGAGTAGAGGAAATAGAGAGTGCATCTTAGTTTGCGCACTCACTTCTACACATTAATGTTTTCTGGACCGCTGGCTAATCTTTGTTGAAAATAAATGTCGTGGCTTGAATCGGTGAGGAGGGAATCATATTTTATGAGTAATTAAAGCTTTCTTAGCCAGAATAAAATACAAACTGACAAGGTTGTAAATTTACATACGGACAAATCAGGATCGCGTATTAACTATAAACCAGGTTTAATTACCGTCTTCACGCGTAAGCTTTTAATAAATTCAGAGATAGTCGGCTTAGCTTAACACGACCAAAAAATTCTTATGCAGGGCCCGCTCGGCTAAAAAAAGGACAGATTTTAATTTATAAGAGACAGGACAAACGATTAATAATTTATTTGTATCCTCCGTTTCTTGCGCGAGAGGGTCCGAGCGTTAAAAACAACCGTTAAAACCGGCGACTTTGTATAGCTCGCGCTTAGCCCGAAATGCCAATTGCGGGTAGACACAAGTATACAGCGAGTCGGAATGTCGCTTTAAAAAACTTCGCAAATAAATAAATCGCGTCGCACGCACCGGTCGCGCAAAAAAAACAACCACCATATTCGATTCTTTAATGTGATTTTAAAAAAATAGAAGTAAGCGGAGGCTGGCTTCGATTGAAAATGAATGAGGGCGAGCGCGATAGTGGAAATTAGCATTGAGCTGGGATTCAGGAGCGGCCTTTGTGCGATCATATCGAGGTGTATTCTTTGCGCTTTTTACGGCGACGGCCCCGCGCCCGCTCCCGCGCCCGGCACGCTCTCTCAGCCCTTATTACTCGCCGTCGCCTGCTTGTCGATAATTACGCTCTACGGACACAATAAGTGAATACCATCCTGAGCCAATAGTTTCGCGGTTTTATAAGTGCTCCTATTATATAGAACAATACGCGATACATACGCATGCTATTTAAATAAATATATTCATATCCGAGGCCACATATTACAATAATTCGATTTGCGATAGATGTGTTCCACTTCTAGAACAAAATAAATAACGAGAAATGTTTCAAGGGTATTTCAAACACAGCGTATAATTTATATATTAATTTAAAATGGTATTTATATTTCTGTTTCAGTCATTTGTTATGCAATGGAGGTACCTACGGCATAACAAACCTGGTGACGCTTATGATTTAATGGTATTCGTTTCAATACTGTTACGAGCGAAGTATTTTAGATAAGATCAAGCTTTCGATATTGTCATTTGGTCACAATGAGTGAGATGAGATCTGGCGAAATGCGATTTATAAATTAACGATTACGCACATATCGAATAATAGAGGTAACAATGGGATTCAATGCAGATGAGCAGAGGGCGCGTACTCGGAGGCGATCGACATTTGTATGCGATATCTAAGCTCACAATTGGACGCCGGCGCGAGTCTTCGCGCTAATGGTACACTATCGAATGATCGCTCGCCCGCTTGAAAAGTGGAGACCGCCTCGAACTGCGACCACACGGCAGTTTACTACCCACAATAAATAAATACAATGCGACGATTTATTAAACACCTTAAACTAGTTCATCGATATCGCAAATATTTTAAATATAACGAATGTACACGGTAATATACGGTAATATACCTGCTACGTTAATGAACGACGAAACACGTAAATTAAAAAATTAAAAGTACAATAATAATTTGGAACCGTAATTAGGGATTTTCGAAATCGCAATTTCGACGCTGAATAAAACGTTTTTAAATGCCTTTATGGGCAGTTTAGCGCAATATCAAAAGGTCAAAGTAATTAAAATGTCCAAACAGCATTTTATTAATGCGAGACCTTTAATATTTTTGCTTATTAATTATACATACCCTTACCGCAATCTTAATGTAATGATCTTGACACGGAAGAGACGTGACTCATATATTAACAAAATATAAAGAAACATGAATAAGAATAACTTTTAACTCCTTTAAATATTCTTGTGGCGCAAATATAAGATTGATTATTTTATTGTAAATTAAATAATATATTATATTAGCTTTAATGAAAGTTGTATTATGTATTATCATAATGTAATACTTTATTTAAATAATCGTCAAGTTTGAAATCACTTTAAATCGAAGCATTTTACAACCCCATAATGTCTATTTCGTATGAAGTTATCAGCTACCGAGAAAACCTGCAAGTTGATTATTTCTTTTACAAGTGTTCTTTTACAATATCTAATACCAGTTTCAGATCGCGGCTTTGCCCGTTTTAGGTAGGGTGGAGGAGTTAGAGATAAAAAGTAGCCTTTGTCAAGCTTGCTTCATAGCAAGTTACATCAAAATCGCTTCTATGTGAAGCCTTTAAAGCATAACAGAAAGACAATCACACAAATTTACTTTCGCATTCAATATTATTATGGGAGTGTTTATTATATACAATTTTCTTTAGCTATTAATGTTTTTTGAAAATTGCTGTTTGACGGTAGAAAATCTGATGAGCGGGTGGTACCAACCACACCACAAGGACCTACAAACCAAGTAAATTTATAAAGAGAATGTCAACATTATGTATAGTCGTATGTAATACACGAAACATTTTTTTAAGCTCATGTATTTCACGTGATAATTGAATAAAATCCTGTATAGCTTTTATATGGAATACTATACTATAAAAGAGGTTGTAAGCTATACCGGGTGGACTCATTGGTCTAGTAGCTAGGTAATAAGGCTGCAAGTTCTGGATTCTAATGAAAGACGTGCCAGTTAACAATTAACTTATTTTTATTATTAGGTTATACTTCCGTGCCTTGGAATGCACGCAAAGTAGTTGGAGTTGCGCTCACTTCCTTCTGCTGGTTTATCAGAGTTTATAAGGTATATTAGATTGTTTGCCCTGGTAATAATTCGGCCAATAGGAATCCATAGATGTTAGGAGGATAGGAGTAGTATTTTTAAAAGTTTGTTAAATTAAATAACATTCATACAGGTTCTATGAGCACATGATTGCATACAGTTGCATAAATATTTTTACGAGTGTAATTTAAAAAGCGAGCGAATCACTTTATAATCACAATTAGGATTTCTCTGCAATAATTTGCAATCAAAATTAATAAAACATCGACATAAATCAGCGATGGCATTATATTTTCTCCTCTTAGAGAATTCTAAGAACTTATAATCATCTGTTGTATTCAAGATCCAATTAGTCACTCAGCCTCACTATCCTTTGTTGATGAAGTTGAAGTCGCCGCCGCCGCCGCCTTAACACAGGTAATTTCTGTAGTTGATTGAGTGCTCATAAAACGCGGATGAGGCAGCGAATTGGCACCCGATCACTGTCATCGAACTCGCCGATATTATTAGGTATTGTGATTGCCGAGTCATACAGTCACATTGAAAGTGTTAATGCAACTTCTTTCTACATAAAATTCTATATACTATACATTGGAAATGTTCTCTTATCACGTACTATTTATTGACAAAAAATATTGCGATTAACGCAATGTTTTAAACGTCATCAGTTCGGAAAAGTTCCTTATGAGATTTATATTCATACGAAATACAGATATACTTTGGAAACGAAGGTGTTATGTCCCTTGTGCCTGTAATCACACTAGCTCAGACACCCTTCAAACTGGACCGCAACAATACTACTCGTAAGTATTGCTATTTAGCGATAGAATATCTGGTGAGAGATTTATCCAGACGGGTTTGCACAAAGCCCTACCACCTTGTAAAGTGTTTGTGGAAGTAAGTTGCATAATATAGTTTTATAATACATGTATGATTTCAAAATTCGACTTAGTTACAGAACTTATGCTGGTATTAGATACTCTTTTTTTTTTTAAAGTAATGACGTTAAATTATATAATTATTTAAATTCAACTTAAGTTCTAATTGAGAGTTTGACACGAAACTCTTTACTCGAGTTCAATTCGAAGTGGGTTTTTGTACAATCTTTAAAAGCACGATCGAACGTGTTCGTGCTCGGTCAATATTTTCAAAAATCCTTTTGTTAACGTGACTGATATCTGGCGCGTTGTGAGCCCAAACGTTTCCAGTTGTAACGACGGCTGTCGCTCAGTGCGACAACAACGCGCCTGTCGGAGTGAAACCAATTGATTTTGGCAGTTTATTGGCCATGTCAATAAGACCGTCTCGTCTGACGCGCTGATTGAAATGCGTTGTTTTTTAAAGAGTTAGAGTGAAGCGCGCGACTCAAGTTTCTGTAAATTCTATAATTCTTCTGTAATTTTCTTAATTTTATTGTGCAATCATATTTGACAGGCGGTTCAATTAAGATGTCTATTCGTCTATTATGTAACGGTTTTGGTCAATGATAAATTATTGGGTGGAAATCAAAGTTTCATTTTAAATAATTGATAATAAATTAATTTAGACATTTACACCGGAAAAGGCAATAGTGTTTGAAGCGAGCGTTCATTGAATAATTTATCCTAACTATGGCGCAATGATTAATATCCCGGATATTTTGCTTAAGGGGAGCTACACTGACGTCACAACCGTTTCCTGACAAAGATGTGAAAATTTTGGAATTATTTATCCCTTAATTAATGAACACACGTATACCGCATATAGATTTATTCGTAGAATGTTAATAAATTGACTATAAGATTGGTTGCAGATAAGACATACACACACATAGAAAAATTCAGAGAATATAGTTGTGTGCATTATAATAGCTTTAGTACAGTATGTCGTTAATATTAGTAGTCTTTAATACATTAATAAATACTGTATGGATCACTGTCCATAAGACGATAGTTTATATATAAATAACTTATTTGAGCGTTGGAGATTGTGGGTTTAAAAAAAACCACATCTGTCGCGAGAGTGATGTTATTTGTGTTATGGTTGTCATTGTATATTAGCAATGAATTGGGTACATTGAAGCGTATGCGGTACCAATAAAATTAGTGGCACCTAAGCAATATGCAGAGCGATTGCGCGGTAGCGGCGGGGCTTTGGTCGACAAGTAGTAAGTGATAAATAAAGCGTAATTGAGAGACGGAAACAGCCAATGAGTAAATCTCGTCCGTCAATTTATTTAAATTATTTATTAGTGCCCGGCTATAGACACCCGGAGCCGCGATCGTTTTCAGTGCACGTTCACAGAGCGCGCTCCGGACGCGGCCAGTGCATCGGTCCATCGCGTGTTATCGATATCGATAAACAATTATATAGATTCTAAGATATTTTGTCAATTCATTTATTTAATTACAATTATAAATCAAAGTAAGGAAGAATGCGTAAAATATTCATTGATATTATACTGGTGTGCAAAATTAAAATATATCTGTATTATGCTCGGATACATCTCAGGAATTTTTAATAAAAGGCCCAAATACGAATACTGTATAGGTAGGTATCGAAGTAGTATTAACTTACCTACGTTGTTGGCGGGTATGTCTAATTTTATTTTTATCGTTTTCGTTTTTATAAATCAGGACAATAATCTCGTTTCTACGTTTTATTAAAGACTAATTTATGATCAACGTTATCATTTCTTAATATAACGTTGTTAAAAATAAACATCACGACATAATGGTATAAATGCCCTGGAAGGTTATAAACGCTTCATTCACTTTGTTTGCAACGATAGAAGATTAATCAGACACAAACAAGCGATACGGTCGAATAGCACGAAAACACTTTATTTTATGGTGATAGTTTTATCGATAAATATACGTTCTAGCGACAAGCTCGTAACTAGTGGCGACTCGAATTAGTTAATTTGTGCAGATACGACACAATGGTTGAGGAAATAATATACTCACATGTACTTATGCCTACCAGGAGATTGTAATTGGCGTAATTGGACGAATCTGGACGCACTTAATAATGTTTCATTGTCGTGATTCAAATGGCAATTCATCGTTTGTGTAAGAAGTGATTCATTAACTACCAAGGTTAATGTTTTTATTTGGGCAAACATTTTAGGGAAAAGTTCTATCGTTTTTATTACAAATAGGTTTTAATAATTAAGCACATACCCATTGATGTCTGTGATAGTCCAGAAATGTTTCAGCACCGCCTTTGCTAGCAAGTACCAGATCTGAGTCCACACCCAAGTAGACTTATCGATGGAGTTGGTGAGGAACTCTTTTGTTTCTTCATCTGGCTGCAACTGGACGAACTTCTGCTGCAAATCTTCTGTCAATCGACTTTTATCAACGCGGTACCACTGAAACAAAACGATTCGTTTAAATGTTTTCCAATTATCATGAAGATTAATTTCATGTTTCAATAGGCGACATCGTTACGATGATATAATTGGCGTATAAGAAGTCGAGCCATCAATTGTTGCACAAAAGATTCATCGATAGTTACCAACAAAGGTTTTTATATAGATACAGGTGTGAGCAAAAAAAATATCTAATACTGTAAAGCTGACTCTTGATTACCTCGGTAAATTAGTAAAGATGTTATTAATGTAACGCGCGGATCTCGGGAGCGTAATCGTAAATTGATGTTTAACAACTCACCGGCTCAGATTTTAATGAAAGTATATAAAAAGAGTAATGGAGTGCAAATAAGAGAGTGTAGTATGAAAGAACCGTGTAGCTCGTCACCCGTTGTGTGTTTAAGTCAGCCGCCGCGGCCCTACAAAGGGCAATGCGGCGGCTGTTAATTTCACGCTGCCTCGAATTAACATTTCTTTACGCCACAGAATAATAACGAATTAAAAAAACTTCTCGCCTCTACATGTACCCGTAATGACGGCGGGCGGTGAGCGAGCGGGACGCCGCGAACTCATCAGCTCAACTTAATTAATGCCCGATCTGTCTTTATATTAAAATCGAAGTCGGCAGCACAGTGGAAAAAATTGATAACACACATTGATGATGGGTACCAGAACAAATGTTCGTTTTATGAGACTATAAAACAAAACAGATTTTGTATACGACTGAATTCTTGTTATTACTTAAGACAATACTTAAAAACTTATTCTACTTATTTTATTTCTGCATTCCAATTATGATAAATATAATAGCGATAAATAAACAAACGATACTTGAAGATATTTCTTGAGGTATTAGGTACTTTTTAGTAATAACCAATGTTATAATTGAACAATAGAATTACGTCTAAAAATACAAAGTACCTTATGAAAAAGTCGAGACAAATAAATATTTATTAAGGAATACTGATGGCGAATCACGTTGGTGATTATGCAATGCGCCGTCTTTACATTTAAAATAACCTGCATCGGAACTACGGGATCCGACGAGGCGAATTCTCCAGACAGAATACAAATCGTGGAAAATTTTGAATGCCGCAGTCATTGATAATAATATTCTGTTTTCAGATTATTCGTTGAACGGTGATCTAATTTTCTGTTTTTGAATTTTTATGTAACTAGAAGATGTAAATTGATAGTCATATCAATACAGGCCTACGTGACCTCAGCTATATTCCTGTCTGACATTTGGATTTACAATGACAAAAGTGTCAATATTATTCTAATATTCTGAGATGAATTTTAAAGATGTAAAGTTAGATGCATAATTCACATATCTATCGTTTTTGAATCTGATGTTCATGGATTTAATATAGATTATTAAGCTTTTTATTACTTTCACTAAAATTGTTACATTGAAGGCAAATATTTAATAGTATCAAATCACAAACACTGGCACCTCTTTAAATTTTTTAATATCGAACACGTGTTGAAAACTGTAGATATGGCTAGCAAGATAACTGTAACTTAAAATGACTTCCGCGTTGTTGATTTTGAGCAATATGTAGTCTTACAGGCGCCTGGCTCGATTATTTATGAGACCCATGTTTAGGATTCAATTTCTGCTCGTGTAAAGCTAGGTTTGCATTCATAAAAATATATGTATTTTAAAAATCTACCTGTTAAGGAAGACAAATGGAGAATGATTTATTCAATTCGAGCTATCGAGGCCGAATGACTTTTGTTTATTTTAAAGAGTTTATATGGGTTACCGTTTTCCTCATTCTGGTCAACGGGTCAGTCAGTAAAAAAACGTTTTAATCGTGTCTTTGTACATTTACTACTTCTCAAGTTAAGCTGTCATATCCATTGAAAGCGATCATTATCCTTCGTTGACTCGTTAGCGCTCAGGTCAGCGGAGGTGCATCGATGGAACGAATGGAGGGATGCAGATCTTTTATCCAGCGGTCGTTCGCCTCTCGGCTAATGAATCAAAGACCTGTGAGCATATTGTCAATACGAAGCGAAATATTAACGTTGAATGCGTTCAACCTGCACAATACCAGATTAATTCCCATTTAAGTGTGTGAAATAAATGGTGACGAGCGGCGATTCACAGGCAGGAGTGGCGGCTTCCAAGCCAAGTCCGCTGAATAGCTGTCAATGCTTTGGTAATTTAATGTGTCGCATATTAGCAACTAATGACTCTGTCAAGTACTATTCGTTCTTTGTTCCTACACATAATATATTACCATTTTAGTTAGCAATTTTCTTATTTTTTTTAAATTTATGTTTGCTTTTGTTTTTTACTCATTTGTTTTGAATACCTTTTTGTATACACATACATTCCCACTAATACAGCGTAATAAACAAATTAGAAGTCATAGTGAAATGTAAGACGTAACATCGATGTCAAATATTTTGGGTAATACTAATGCAACTCATACGATAATTTAAGTTAAAATACTTATAACCATTTATTTAGGTAGTAGATGCTATAAAAGATAGTCGGAGCTAAGTGGCGCATAGGATCTCGGTGGATTTGCCGTAAGCGGCTCGGGAGCTTGTTTGCCGGGCGCTCCATTAAAATGGGATCAGCCGTGATGCAGATTGCCTGGACGTTCAGTACGAGCTGAGGAAATTTAGGTATAAGTTTTTGTAAAACTGATTTAACATTAAGGCATTTATAAAGATGTGGAACACAAGTGGTTTATATTCTGAGGAAAATGTAAATACAAATCGAATGGTTAATTGTTATAACAAGCTTATTAATCCCTTGTATAAACTGATTTTTTTTTAAATAAAATAATACAAAGTCTAAAGAATAACGAGCAGCTAAGTGTCGATGCAATATACACCTAGTATATTGCATCTACACTTAGCTGCTCGTAATTCTTAATATTACTATAATTTGTACCTTGCTCCATTAATCAATAAAATAATAAAACACTAAAATTATAAAGCTGAAAGGTCTATTTCATTGTTAGAACAAAATAATCTTAACAGGTCTGATTTGAAAGGTTATAGACTATATAACATAACGCTGCGACCCACGGGGCCGGAGCAGTAACGTTTAACGCTGGTAAAACCGAGCTACTATATATATATATTATATGATAGAAGAAAACGGCATTGTACTATATATATATATATATATTATATATATAGTTGCTAGGCAGTTCCACTATATTTTGATCAAAGCGTCATCATATCCTCACAAATTTCGATATTTGCCGATCACGAGATTAAAATTTTTTTAAGTATTCGCACCGATTTGAGCCTGCAGTCTTTAGTAAAGATCCACGTTTCATAACCATTGTGTCACCTCACCTTAATTACATCATGTAAATTTATTCCCACCTAACATTTTGCACTTTAAATCAAAACTAGAGATCTACAGCGATGGTATTACTAGTGCATAAATAAAGTATTGTAATAGCCTTGAGGAAATATGAACGTTTGTGAGTCTCAATTAAAGATTAAAATGACTTATAGCTTTAAAACAATTGATTTCGATTAACACTAGACAAAGCTACTAGAAGATAAACTGTACTGAACTATCTGTATTCTATAGATTGTAATCGATTTATGTACTTAGACACACATCTGCATATTGTCAAAGAATAAAAGGCAACCGTGCTAACATAGTCATATTTTATAAATTACAGAAGATGTTAAGTTTAACGACTCAAATTCATGCTAGCCGTCGTTTTTATATTTCTAAGAAATTGGGAATGTTTATTCATTGTTTAAATTATTATTAAAGGCTTTATAATAGGTAACTGTATTGGAGAAAATAGAAGTCTGATAAATAAATAATCCGATAAACAATGAGAAATAATGTTAGTAAGTATTTTAAAATCAACCGTGCTATTTGCGCATCCGTATTCTATGGTATCACGAGCAGCCTGAGGGCCACCGTTGCGTAATTGTTTTGAACTCGTCTTTTAATTGTTCTATCGGGGGACGGGATTTATGGGCTCACGTGACCTCGAGACACGAAGGCATTCAGATTCATTTTCACTATTATTTCCGCACGCCAGACCATGGGAATGCATCCCGACAATAGCAATTTTAATCAAAGATCACTCGTTCTTGCCCAATAGAATTAACATTTAGAATAATTGAATCCATTGTTTTTGTTTATGTAACACTGGGTGGCCGTTACGGCACTCTGTTGTAAAATTTAATCAGTATTTTGAAATTGTGGATTCGGAAGATAATAATATCAACAATTGTTAAACATTGTTTTCAAACATCAAACTTAGTTTAGTTGTAATTGGATATTGATGCAGTAAAACTTGACACGTGGAAGTGTTCAGGGTGTAGCCTGAGCACCTATGAGATGCAATGTGATTTGCGCGTGGGCACGCGCTCGAAAGATTTACGAGTGTATTTAAACTGGTTTTACATTAAGCTCCAACTGAGCCGATTTGATCGTAAAATCAGCCGTTATGTCTCGAGACAATATCGTGGCTGCTTACCACCCAGGCCGAATGTTAAATTAACTTCAGGTTAACTATAGGTCAGGTTTGTGGCCGAATTGATTTCACTTTTTGCAAGATTTTATCTTCGTAGTTTTATTTCAAAACGTTCATGAAGCATGGGTTTTATTTCTATGATGATTTCAAAAAGCCTAGCAAATATATTGTATAAATTAACAAAAATTTACTTACTCTGTATATATAGTTTAAAAAATACTACTATAAAATTTATAATAAAGTTATCTATGAATTAATGTTGTTTTAATCACTATACTATCACAGTTGAACAACGAAGTCGAAGTATATTAACGGCCTTACTTATAAACGTTGCTTAGCGACTGATTAACAATGATGTCTCCCTTTCTGTCATTATTGATTTGAAATGATAGAAGAAAACGGCATTGTTTAACTAATCGCCCGTTTAAAACGTTTACATATAAGTAAGGCCGAAAGTTATTTGCATACAGTTAAATTAACCAAAACACTTATGGAGATGTTGGAATGAAAATTATTGAGCGGTAAAGAGAGCAATTAAGCGAGCTCACGCCAAGTTGATTGTGCGGACGCGGGCGACCGCTCGCCCCATTGTCCGCTGAAATTAACAGCAGTGACAAAAAGCGGCGGCTTTTGAATCTCCGTAGACTCCGCCACGATTTAAAATAACAATAAAATTGTTTTAACTTTGCAAGACATCGAGCTGTCGGCTGGTTTTTTTGTAACCACCTAACACGTGATTAAGGACAGCTTTTTTGTCTATTTAACACAAGAAATTAACAACTAGTGATATACAATAAGTTTGTTTAAACGTAATGTTACGAGAATAGGAATAACTGTATCTACTTTCCTAGACTAGATAAAGCTACACAGTTACTAGCTTAAACGACGTCTGATGTGCAATACTCCAATAATTGCCGTTGTCATGATACTAAATTGTGTGATTCCATCTTTCAAACCTATATTTATGATTTCCACGGTTCGAATTTCGAGTATCACAATATTTGGGCGTCAAGAGCCAATCGAATGGTGGTTGATTGAATTGATTTAAAAAGAAATGGAGACGGTAGAGGCGGCCTCGACCGGCGGTATTTTTATAGCCTGTACACGTCCCAGAACGCGGTGGCGACACATTCCCGTCGAAGCTACGTTTTTGCTCGCCAAGTTTCATTAGACACCGCGCCGCGGGGAATGAGGCGTTTCCTTATAATAAATGAGTTATGCCTTTTATCAAAAATAAATTTTTTTCTATCTAACAGCTGAAATTTAAGATGTCAATTAGCTTAAGGCTTACGGAATATAATTGCGTCTAGACGCAAACTAGATTATTCTAGAGCACTGGTGCATTAAAAGTAGTCAACATTATTTTCTAAATATTTAAAGTTTTACCAGAAATACTATTTAATAATTTGTATTTTTGTCCTGAAAATAGAACGTCGATTAAATACTACAATTACGTTTACGGACTATCAATTACGTTTACCTTTTTCAGATGAGTTTATATTAAGCAGTCACATAATATAATTATGTATTATTTCTTCTGCTGCAAGGGTTTTTTAAACACATACATATCAACTAAACTGCAGACTGGTTTCGTTTTTTAAGCAAGATTTATATTCTGGGGCTCTTAGGAAATAAAATAATCACAGCGGCGTCGATTTGCATACAATGGTAAAATAATTTTACGCGCGTTTCGCCGCGCTTAATTCTACTTTTTATTTGGCTTTTCGCATGCTATCTATGAATCAACAAGACTGGACCGACTGGACTGGGGTCTTTAAGTGTTAATATTTTTTTCCAAATTGGAAAAAATTATGAGGCTAGAATTGTAGGTTATACGAGAAACTTTTAAAAATATTTATTAAAAATATTTTGTTTCGATTTCATTTAAATTATATACGAGTACGAAAATTAGAAAATAAATCGAAGTATTAATCCATTTGACATTTTGAATACATGCTCCGATGGGAAATTCCGCATGTGGCAGACGGCGTGGCGAGGTCGCGCGGTTCACGGGCACCAACAGTCGTCTTGGCGCCGTCTACGAGCACAGATGCGTACCCTGCGTGCGACGTTACATTCCGTTTCCTATAGGTACTTGCATAGTATAATCTTTAGATGTTATAAAAGCACCACTCTTTCCTTTAACCTTATTTACATTCAGAACAAACATCGTCTGTCATAAATTCACAAAAGTGCGAGCGAAGGCCGAGTAGCAACAAAGGGGCATGACTTTTCCCGCAAAAAGATGATCCTTAATCTGATTAAATCTCCATCGCGGCGGACGTCGGACCGTGAAAGATTAATGAATATTTGTGAGAGGATTCCCGGAGCCGGGTTGGCACGTAGCACTGTCATAATCATATTAGCTGCGACCGGAGGTCGACTAGGCACGCACGCACGCACCGCTGGGCTGTACTGGCTCTCTACATCGCAACGGGGGCAAAACGGCACCGAGCGTGACACCTCACTTCTATTGAAACTTTACGATATTACCACACGGCAGACGCGGTTACTGTAAACATGGCCAGTGTACACATCGAGTGCATTGTGGCATTTTAGATTCTTAACCCTATTCAAATTATTTAATGAATTACTTAAATTATTTCAGTTCATATTTGTATGCATAACTAGATTGTATTACAATAATGTAGATGAATTATTATTACCTTTATAATTATTATATTATATTGAATTTGTTTTGTAAAAATAGGATAATTCTTTTTACTGTGAATTAATATATGTATATAATAGTGAAGGTTTTGTTTTTTAATTAGGGTTTATTATTTAAATTTACGAAAGCTTTATTATGTTATAAACTAACAATTCAGACAAAGTACATTACTTTTTTAAATTAGTTAGTATTTGACATAAAAAACTTTTTATATAATAAATTTATATATATTTACTTAATGATTGCGGTATATATAAGTCCAATGTCAATAAAATATAAATTTTCTAGAATAAAATGTTTAAAGGAATTAAAAGTCTATTGCCGGTTACCTACATACGCATAAATGCTAAGTGATAAATCTCAGGTTTTTAAAAGCATAGTCGACATTTCGCATATTGAGAACGTAATAAACACACTCGTAAAAATACCAATTGAGGCCCTTAAGAAATTAAACGTGAGAATGTATTGTTTCGTAGAGGCGTGCAAAAAACTTTGCAGCGTTAACCAGGTCGCAGGTCGTTTTCGACTAACTCTCGAACAAACAAAAGTACTTTTAATAAAAACTGTATTTACGACATTAAACTCATACTTTATTTTTAAATACCACGATATTAAACGAGCGATATTATATATATATATATTTATAAGCATATGTGTTTGGTTTCTAATAAAACTCAGCATTCGTATATTTTTGAAAGAGAGAAATTAATTAAGAACCGTTCTGCAAGAACTTACTTCGTATCTCACACGTTGAAAGTTGAAAACCAATTTAAGACGACACGCTGTTTTGATACGTGTATCGTTTAAATGTTATAATTGTTACAGTCAATGTCGCACATCTCTCATTCACGATCATGTTCTGCGATGAGTTTCGACATTGTTCAACAGGAAAGTTATATTGGCACTAAATCACTAGATTTTTTTTTAAGATTTGTGTATATAATTATGTTTTATTATAACTAATAATTATCGTTAAAACATATTAAGAAAGAGCGTTAGTTTTTACATCATTATTCTAATAATTCAAAATATTGGCACTATTAAACAATCTTAATAACTGGCTGTCATTGAAAATAATGATAGGTATTTATTAATGATTTCAAAACCTTATATGGTAAAGAGTAATTAAAATATAATTATACAGCCGCAGTCAAATGAAAAAACCTTGGCATTTGATTGAGTCCAGAGGCATGAGAACGTGTTGTTATTAACGTTTCGAAGGCAGGTAATTAATTATTTGACATTGTTTGTGGTAGCAATAAAGGGTCCATCAATGATTCAGCGAGCCGAGCTGGCGCGTGCACCGCGAGCATTATCCGCCGTAAGACATCATAAACGGGCTACCATCATCTGGTCTTATAAAAAATTCATGCTCATCTCACATTTCGCCGCCCCTCTTAATTTCGTGAGCCTCTTCTAGCTTCGTGTAAAAACTTCGGGTGTCTTTTTATGACTTTTACTGCGGTATAATTGGGAGGGGCGAGAGCTTGCGTCCCCGAGGTGACATAAATACACCACCCCATACTCCACGCTTTCAACTACTCCGACTTAATCTCATGTAAGACTATAAGGTAAGAGATGTTTTGGCAAGTGTACGTTAATTTTGTTAAGAACCGAATAGTAGGTAACTTGCCAAAGCCTCTGGTAACCGTGAAAAGTTTCAAGATTAAAAAAAGTTTTGGTGATACTTTATAAAGAAGATCTAGAAAATTCATCGAAGGTCTATTACACTATTGTCGGTCATTCACAAGCATACTTTCTATCATCATTCTTATTTAGCGAAAATTAATAGAAAGATATCTAATAATAACTATTTTACATATTATATTTATTCAGAATTTAAATTGTATCCAGTTTTCTATATTGGTAAACGAAAACCATAGCTTTCAAGAGATAGACACCAAATGCGAATTCAATTTTAAAACTAGTAGTGATGCGCTAGGCGAGGCAGGTTCGGCGTCGAATGCATGTATTTATTTGCAAATTCCGAATAGCTTTCAATATGTAGAGGTGCGACTGACTCCCGCCTGTCGATCTCTTCCAATATAGTATCCGGGGACGTCACGGAGGCGGCACTGCTATTCGAGGCGACGACGATTGGATCGAACCAATAGTTTAGGACGCAGTATGATAGATGAGCGACGCAAAAAACATAAACGTAATTGAGATTTCTATTATGAAAATTGATAGCGATCAGTTTTTTTCTGTTTGTTTACATAATGTGAGTGGCGACAGTGCGCTATCGCGTTTCGGAAGCAACGGCGGACGTCAATTTGTATATTGTCATTATTAGACTCAGTGCGGAAAGTTTGGTTGCGTTCATCCATCATAGTGTGACGGGTGGCCGGTCCGATATCGCGCCTAATACGTATTGATTTCCCACTTAGCGTTTTTCTTGTGAATCAAGGCGCTCCACCCTTCCGTCTGATGCTTAACGAGCTGTTTGTCCTCCACTTACGTTGAACTTCGTGATAACCCTGGCTAATCCGAATGCGATGATTTAACAAACCGATATCAGATAAGAAATTGAATACACTAGAATTTAATTTACCTTACTATTTAGTAAGCAGTAATTTGGTTCTTTATCAAAAAAATTAGTGTTTTAACTTATTATTTTCAAAAAGTTCTTATACTCGTAGACTTAAACTCGTTGTTATTTTAGTTTTTCTATTTGATTTTATAGGCTTATATAATTGATACCATACTAAAAACAAATTTAATATCTAAGAGGAATCAATGCTCCTGAAACTCACTATCTACCTACGACTATGATAAAAGTTTGATAACTCCCACGTTATCTTAACGAGTTTAAGAGAAACTTTGATTCTGATATTTCGAAAACTGTTACAGCAACAGGAGTATACGTAAAATTTTAAACAAAAGATATCTGAAAATGTTATATAGAAGTAGGCGTAAACAACATATTATACAAACATAAAAAATATAACATAAAAATTAATATTACTCACATCACGAACACGTTATATGTGTAACGTAATAAGTTCTTAGATAGTGTACATTTATGTAAATGCTGAAGAAAAAGATTGCGTCACCAAGGTCCCCCGTGGGGGTGGAAGCGAGAACAATGGTTTCGGTTCTCACACGTGTGGAGGATTATTTGCATTCGGAAATAAAGAGAGGAATGATAAAAGAAAGGCGCGAGAGGTCCCACCGCCTCGGGGCAGGGTGTGGGAATAAGGGGGACGGGAACGGGGAGATGCCGGGAGGTTCCGAGGGGCGAGGGGGCTCGTTACGCGAACAATGGAGAAATAATGTACAGATTGCAGTGAGCGATGCGCCCAGTGCGACTCAGGTGTCTTAGTTGTGTGCGGACATCGCGCCTCTTGTACAGGCGATATGTAATACTGACGTACCTATATATTTATGTACCTTAGTTATATGATTATATACTGATAGTGAGGAGTTTAAAGTCTAAGATAATACAAAGCTTAGATTCAGTCTGGCATTACTCTTTACAATTTATAATATTTTAAGAAAATTAAATACCTACTGAATTTAATGTTTTTGAAAACATCTAAATTGTGTTGAAAATTATTAATTAAGTAAATAAAGTAATAAGGAGCTTGTAATTGTATTATATTATAGTTATTGTATATTGTGTATTTAGGTATTCTCGATTGTCATTTTACTTTTGTAAATAGTAATTAAATCGGTTAAGTAAATAATACTTACTATCTAACAAGCACTTTAAATCGTCATTCATAAATATGACATAAAAATATAGAATATAACATTATTCTAAGTAATGAAATAATTCAGAAACGACTGTCGCACGATCATTCTTAGGTATAACTTATTTGAATTAAAAATGCCATTGAATATGACATATTTATCACGAGGAATCACATCGATAGCATTATAGACTGTGAAAGCTGAACTAGTGAGCGTGTAGTGAGTCTAATAGGCTTCTAGCGAGGCCGAATCGTTTCGTAAAGGATGCCTTCATAGGAAGCGCAAGCAATCACAACACAATCACCCCATCCTCGCATGACACCGAAAACGTCCTCGTTCATAAGTATAAATTAAACCATTTAGAATGGTCGCCCGGCACCGACCGACCGACGATTAACGGAAACGTCTACTTAACTAATTTATCCCCGGGTGGTTTTAACAGAATGGATAGCAGTGATTACGTCTGATGGCGAAGATTGCCTGATGCGGCTGAGTTTGTGCGTACGAAATATGCACTTGAGGAAAAATTTGAATTCAGAATTTTAAACTGATTTTTAATTTAAGACACTGATTTACGAACATACATGTATTTTTAAAAGCCGAGATGGCCCAGTGGTAAGAACGCGTGAATCTTAAACGATTATCGTAGGTTCAAACCCGGGCAAGCACCACTGAATATTCATGTGCTTAATTTGTGTTTATAATTCATCTCGTGCTTGACGGTGAAGGAAAACATCGTGAGGAAACCTGCATGTGTCTAATTTCCTTGAAATTCTGCCACATGTGTATTCTACCAATCCGCATTGGAGCAGCGTGGTGGAATAAGCTCCAAAACCTTCTCCTCAAAATGGAGAGGAGGCCTTAGCCCAGCAGTGGGACATTAACAGGCTGTTACTGTTACTGTATGTATTTTTATGGAACTACATGATGTAGTGAATGCTCTCGCATTTTATACACATTGTATAAAAAAAAAAACAACGTCAGCCTATTATATGCGATTGCCGGTTGCCGATTGATGCCTTGGCGTTATGCATAATTTAAATAAAAATAAAAAAAGCTTAAGTCCAATGTTTCCAAAATACAGTAGATATCATTTAAACGTTTATAAAAAAGATTACCATAATTTATCATTGTAATAAATATCCTTTAGAGATCCCCAGTTTATAGACTATCAGCATTATTGATCTCAAAGAACATTTATAATATGTTCGAGTTGATACAATGTCGCGAACTAGTCATAATATCGGCCACCCATTATTATGAAGCAGCTTATACGATAGTCAGATGTTTGTAATCCCGCAAGCCCGCGACATTTTAATAACATTGATCAAATAGAACAAAAGTATGTGGACCGAGCACTCGACAGAGATGAAAGTTAAAAGGGTCGCGGGGGGCTCGTGGAGGGGGAAGGAGAGCGGGTTGAATGTCTTATTCCCTCCACAATTCAGAGGTATTTCGTGTTTTTCATACGCAAATATATCCTCGTTACCGAAGCACACGTGAGTCCCGATTGCATGTATCTACGCTACGTATATGAGTTCGGTTCTATGATGGCTGTAAGCGAAAGTGTTTTCATCAATAGAACACATCTCGACCATGTTTTCATATCGAAATAAACAGGGATATCTTTCACTAAGTAACAAATATATTTTTTATGTAACATAACTAGTTCATTTATTTTAATAAAACCATTAAACTATATCAGTTGCATATGCAATATATTCCAAGAAATCGCACTTTAACATATATCTTACGAAACCATAAAAAATTACCTAAAAAAGCAAATTTATTTTTTGGAAGAGTTCATCACGCAACTAGTTATCTTTTGACTACTTTTCTTTAATAATTTTTATTGAGCCCGTCGATGATGAAGTATAAAGGCAGACTAATCGTTGTTTTTTATTGTTTTGCAAAGAAATAATTATTTTTCATTTTTAGTGGTTAATGTGTATTTGATTGTACGTTAAGGATAAGTATTTTAAACAGGTCGTTGAAATGAAACAGCGCCGTATGACAACCCTCGATGTGTTTAATAAAAAGGGAATCACGGAAATCAGTGTACATTCGACAAGTTAACTAAAAAACAACCCAATTTTAAAACTTGTGTTTTTTTTTTAATTTATTAAAATGAAACTAATACATGACATGAGTCTCGACTGTTTCAGTGACAATATTTTCTCCACACCGTTTGTAGTAACTATACTTATAAAAGATTTAAAATATAATTTAATGTAGACATTTGCGACATAATACTGAGAGGATTAAAAAAGCATGATGGTTTCGATAATACCCATTACGTCTAGTAATCGTTGTATTTTTATTGTTTGAACGTTTGAAATAAGAAAAATCCGTTTGAAATAAGATTGACTTAATTATTGTTAAGAGTTTCGGACTTTAAGGCAAATAATCCTTTTGAAAACCACTATCTTCTAAATACTATAAAAACTTTAATTCGATATGAAACTTGTATAATATATTTAACGTTTTCCTGTTTTCTTTTTCTAGCTTACTATGCTAGTATATAGTTTCGGCAAGCGACTTTGTCCGCGTGTCTAGGTGATAGTTCTACCTATGTTTTTCCCTTTTTTATGCCTCTGACAATGTGTATGCGAAATTTCATGATCGTCGGTTAAGACGTGAAAATGTAACAAACAAACTTACTTTCACATTTATAATATTTTTTATTATATGAGGGATTGATGTAAGTAATTTTAGATTTTATGTGAATTTAGATAGTAATAGACGTTTGTGATCGATATCAGTTATGGTATCGTGCTATTGGTAAATATTTAAATTGTAATAATTTCCCTGTAATATTTCATCTCCCTCGTTTGGGTTGGTTTTTTACTTTAAAGTAACTACGTCATTCTCCAAGATGTCAAGTTAACAAAATTAGCAAACTAGCAGCGAAAACGTAAAATATATATATAAAAAAGAGTTACTTTCATATTCGACATTCTAATGTGATAGCATAAATATATGAGTGTTATAATTTAAGTAACACAACATAATTTCACTTAACTACATGAATCAACTTCAATTTCACTAAAATTAAGGCAATATTTTTCCCAAACATACAATGAATATGAATTTAATACACTTTAAATGAATGATGAATGAATTAACTTTAATTATTAATTGATATAATTGAATTTAACCTATATTATATATATTAATAATATTTCATTGATATTTCTCATACCTAACATACAATTATCTTAAAAATATATATCAAAACAAACAATAATAATTATGTATGAAAGTAACAATATATAATAATTTGTTGTGCGCCAAAAGCAAACAATGAGTTGTTTGTTAGTTAAGCCCTAATGTTACATTTCAATTCAAACACAAAAGTTGTTTAGAAAGACATTATAGACATACATTTTATACTCATTTCTCATTTACATACTTTAATAATAATATCCTGGAACATTATTCACACACGTCTATCTGATCCCATATACTACTTTTCTTTTGTAAATACATACTTATATAGATAAGTACACCCAGACTCAGGACAAACAGACATGTTCATGCACACAAATGTTTGTCCTGTGGAAATGGAACCAACAACCTTCGGTGTTAAGGTAAGTATCTACCAACCACGCCAACTGCCTCGTCAAATTTTATGTGGTATGAGTAGCAGCAATATATCAATTTCTACTTTTTTGGAGAAATTTAAATGAGGTAAAACATAGACTAAACATGTGAAATATATAAATATTACATAAATTATATTTAAGCATTAATAAAACAAATTCAATATTTAAACTAAAATGTTTTATTTAAGTTAAAATAAATATAATTTTAATATAAATTTATTTAATGTATTTCATAATAAGTGTTTTGTAAAACTTTTTAATATATGGATTAAAGTAGTTATTTTTTTAAATATAATTAAGTAAATATTTTAATTTTTTAGCTTTTACTAAATATATATTTTTTTAAAAGAATTAGGAAATAACTATCTAAATCTCAATAGTTGTCAGTATTTAATTAATGTATTTGAGCAATATTTAATGAGTCATTGTTTAAGGATAATTCATACTTTATTTTTTGTATTAATTTAATTTTTTTAATTTTTTAGAACATGGTAATACAGGGTTATAAAATAAGATTATCTCCGATTAAAATTGAATGATCTGTGCAAATATGGCACAGATCATATTATACAAAGCATAAATATGTGTATTTTTTCTTATTTCTTTTTTATTTATTTTGTTGCTATCTTAAAGAAAATTATAAAATATAGTTAATTTTCAATTTATATAAGTAATTTAAATTAATAAAATAAAAGATAAGTGTATTAAGAATTGTTATTTTTTGCATGAATTTTGAGAGTGTATTTATGTTTGCGCATAAACTTTGTTAACTGTAATATCTGTTGAAAATGGCTAGTCCTTTAAAAAGGGTAGGTATGGGCAAGTTGAGTTATATTTATTGTAAGGTGACTATTTGATTTAGCAAAGTAACTTTGGTTAAAGTTTTAATGAACATTATATTTTTCATATCATACATGTTGCAAATTTTTATAAACATAAGGTTTCCTTAGGAACCTATAATATTCATAACGCTTAAACAAATTATGTCTAAGGCTAAGAATTCTCAAAAATAATACATGTTTATAAAGAAGGATTTATATAAATAATTTAATATGTGTTCAAATAAATTTGTATCCGAGAACAGATTATGGTTTAATAATTACATAGTATAAGTGCCCCTACAGATTATTTAGTAAACAAATGGTAAATTTTATCGATTAGTCAATCATTATATTTTGGATTATCATTGCAAGGATATAATAATATTAGTATTTGATATCATAATAAGTTTTCTTACCTCATGTTGATCAAACTCCTGCAGGTGGCGGTCATTTCTTTGTTTCTCATATAAAGCACGAGCTAATGCACTTCTCGGTCGATATAAACCGTTTAAAGCCCAATGATTTGCCATTTCTTCATTATCTAGTTCTTTTATATGAGTTATTCTTGGAATTTCGTTTATATCGTTACATTCATGTCTTAAGCAGATTTGTTGATACTCCTTTGTACAATAAGAGTAAATATCAAGTTTTAAGCATGTGTAACAATTTTGTAACAAGTAAACACGATACACTAAAGTAATATATATAGTTAACCAAAAAATAAACAACATTTACTGCTGTCGTTTGCAATATTGTAAGTACCTTTTTAATATAACCTCAATCTATGTTTCTCCGATAAAACTTTATCATTTGGCGCTTTAATTCTTTGCCATTTTTATAATATTAAAAATTTGTAGATTTTATCGTAAAAATACTTTAGTTTCAATAAAAATAACGATAAACTTACAAGAAAAGAAATTTATTATGATATGTCAATCTGCAGACAGTGTCAATGTCAAGTTTATTTTGTTTTCAAAGTCGTACCGTTTGTGAGGAATGTTAAAAATTTAGGAGATTTCTTGAATGTATTATTATTAAATTTTAAACATCAGTTATAATTCGTTTTTTAAAAATATGTTGCATTTCATACAGTAACAAATTAAAGACTGGTTTTGACAGAACCTTTTGTTGTCTGCGTAAAATGGTTTTATCTTATCTTTTGAAGAGTTAATGCACTTAAATTCTTAAAATATATAAATTTGTAAAAATAATTTTGTTTTCTATTATCGTTATAAATAATAATAATACAGATATGATTTTGTAATTACATGTTAACTTAATATTAGCCTAGTACTACATCAATACATTTTATAAAAATATAGTAAACACATACAGAAAATCCTTCATGTATAAGTTTCAACATAATATAATAATGAAAATAACAAGTAAATTAGGTACAAACCGTTCGTTGTTTGGATTCAACCGATGCCCTCGCAACAATTTCACGTAAAACGGTATTCATCATTTTGCTTTCACAAACTTCTCCGCGGTGTACGACGACCGTAAGTAGTTATTATTTGTAAAACCGTGTATTTATTTGTGTACTCAGCAGCTATTTAATTTGTTATAAATTCCTGGTATATTGTTTAGTAAGAGGTAGACTATTTTGTAAATGTATTTCTCGATTAAAGATCGATGAAATCTAAAACCTTGTTCGGCCTTGGCCGTGACCGACCGTTCACTATTTTACCGGTGTGCTTGACCACTTCTTGAAGACGTCGACAAAAACGAATGCGTTTGAATGCGAAACCAATGGACTGTTTTGTTTACTATTTTAAAATTTATCTTTTTAACTTTTACACTTACTTTTTAGTAACGATGTATTTAAAGGATACTTTTTATTAATTTAGGTACTTTATGCTCAATCTTTTCTGTATGCTTATTTTAATTGTTAACTTGTTACCTTCTCCAAATCGACACGTGTAGAATTAAGGTGTTTTTAAACATAAGTAAACAATATCTTTCAATCTCTATCGAGCATAATTTACTCTTATGTATAGTATATATCCAATCCAATACAATTTACTATTATAATATATAACCAAGAGCAATGGCCGAAATGGTAATTCGTATTAACTGACTTATAACATAAATATATTTTATCCTTACTAACAGTATAAATGCGAATGTGAGTTTGTTTTCTTGTTTATTATCTTCCACGTCTTAATTAGGTACTCAATTCATTATATTGAAATTTTGAATACACGTTGACAGCATACAGATGAAGACGTAGGATATCTTGTTAGTTACCCTATTACCTTTTATTTGCTTTTCTCTCTCCTCTCATATGCGGGTGAAGCCGCGGGAAACTAGTTATTTTATATTTTGGAGATCTATACATAACAGTTTTGTTCAGCTTTTGGATGGAAAAAAATATTATATTATATATAATTTCCTCCAGGCCGATTTCTGCCACAGCAGCCAATCAAGAGAGATTAGGACATATTAAAGTGCACAAGTATGTGCTCAAACACAGGTGCACTCTGTTCTCTAACTCTCATAATCGGATGGGTCGGCAATCTGTCACGACCGGTCAGGTCACGAGAGGTCAGGAGCAAGACCAACGTCTTTACGTGCTTTCTGAGGCACGCGAATGTACACACTTCCATTTTTCAGACTAAGGGCTGCTACTGATAATTTTCGACAGAAAAACCCAATCACTTTTTACTGGCTTCACTTGGGATTCGAACCCAGGACCTCGGGGTCTGCGTCCTTATATCTAGCCACTAGATCAACGAGGCAGTTAGATATATAATATGAGTTTCATATATATAATTATTACATGTATAAAAGTCATATTATAAGCTGTACTTTTATATTAGGATTGGTGGATTGGAACGTTTCAAAATTTGGATAAAACAAACAAGCACCAAGCTATAAAAATTAATAAATCCTTTTTGTAGTATATATTTTTGTAGTAAAGTTAAACGTAATTCAACTTCATTAATAAATGAAGAAATGTGCTAATTTTTTATTAAAGTTTCAGTGTAATTAGGCAAATTCCATAATGTAGCTAAGTTAACAATAATTATTTAAAATATATTATACCGTTCGACCTAGATAAAAAAGGCATTCTTTTTAGAAGATAATTTTAATTCCAGAAATTAATCTTAATATTTATTATATATAAAGCTGATAGCTTTAGAAATATTATCGCAATAAGTAGTTATTTAATTTGCGATAAATCATCCTACCGTTTTTTTTTTAAATTAATAGTTTAATTAAGCCTATTTTACTCTATATGTCGGTAGGTTCTTAAAATATTGATGTTATATTGTTAAATAGATGTCCGTTTGAAGGGTACGAGTAATAGTTAGCCGATCATTGCTTAAAATAATAAGTAATTGATTTTTAAACACTTAAATATTTTTTTTTTTTATTTACAGAAAATGTTGCGTTCATTGGAAATATAAAAAAATATATTAATGTTTGTACTTACATCATCTTGCACTTCTGGAATTCTTAACTGATGAAAATTATAAGTCATTGCAAAACAGTTATCACTGAATTAAGAAAAAAATATTGAATATAGGTTATGTTTATGCTAAATTTACACCGACTTGAAGTGAGCCGCTTCAAACAATACTTCAAACCAGTTTGATAGACAAGAGTTCTGTGATAGTGTTAAAATTGATAAAGATGTGATAAAACACTAAGTATAGACAGATAAGAAGTTAGTTCGGTTGTTTTACTTATTTATACGATAAGTAGGCATTTTTTGATAATTGGCGACATGTGTCTGTTTTAAGTCATGTTCTGCATAAATTTGAATAAAATTCTGCATAATTCTGCATAAAAGTGAGGAATTCGATCTCTAATTTTTCTACATAGGTCTAGATAAATATCGTTGTTGTTTGTAGGTTTTGGTTTATAATTTTGTTAAAAAGGAGTAGATAAGAAATGTATCTTTTGTTTTATATTTAATTACATTAAATCAATTAAATGTATATTATTTAATGATATTATATCTGAAAACCGATGAATGGGCGTTCAACCCGGAGCACGCACCACTAAATTTTCACAAGCTAAATTTGTATTTATAATATTTCAACCTGTGCTTAGCGTTGAAGGAAAACATCGAAAGGAAATCTGCATGTGTCGGATGAAAATCTTATACATTTGCATTCATCAACCCGCGTAATGAGACATTTTAGAGGCTGCTAATAACTTTTCAATCTATTGCAATGCTCTTGGGAAAGGACTGTTTAAAACTGCGTACTTTAAAAATATCATCTCAGAAATAAAATGGGGTGAATTTAATAAAATAAATCATCATTAACTGTATAGATACATCATTAATTTAGTGCCCATTTATGGACCTTAATTGCAAAAACAAGTTATAAGTTAAGGTGGGTAAATAAAATATTCCATGCTTAAGAAAATACCAACTATATATAGTTCAAGAATAAAATGAATGCTTCTCATTATTACAATGCTTATTGTGAGAATTAAATAAAGCTAATAATCTAATTCGCTTAATCTACGTTACAGACGTTTTTTTATTTTTCAAACTGTACAATAGTTTACTATTAATATGTATTTTTTTAGTTGGACTGCTTAGCAGTATCTCCTTTTTGAGTACTCATTATTGTTAAAATGTATATTGTTATTAATATAATGCAAAATAAACGAGATAGATAGGTACCATTGACAATTGTAAATACAGATGTCACTTAATGACATATGGACCTTCATTCCAAAATGTTCTATCATAACATTGCTTAGAAGAGTTATATAATGTTATAGGTATATCAGTTCCAAATAATGTTTTATATATACTAATGTGTTAATTTGCTATTACGTTTTATATTCATGCTTTATATTTTTATATAATATTATTATTTTTAATTTTCTCGTTCGTCAGGTTCCGAAAGAATCCATCTACTATAATCGAATCCATTGGATACATAATTAGTTGTTTATTATAATATAACGCATGTAATTTAATTTGCTCGTACCATTTATTATATATGCATATTATGTATTCAAAAAAACAGAACCCTTACATTAATCTCATTTTCTATTTTGATAGAAATTGGCAAAAATTGCCTGTTCTGCCTCTAAAAAAAGTCAGGCAAAAAGGTTAACCCAAAAGAAAACGAGATCTGGCCATATTTACTACGCAGCTACAAAGTTGTGGTAAGTGGTCACCAACGCCCATAGACATTGGCATTGTAAGAAATGTTAACCATGATGTAAGCGACATTACCAATGCGCCACCAACCTTGGGAACTAAGATGTAATGTTCCTTGTGCCTGTAACCACACTGGCTCACTCACTCTTCAAACCGGAACACGACAATACCAAGTACTGCTGTTTTGCGGTAAAATATCAGATGAGTGGGTGGTACCTACCCAAAAGAGCTTGCACAAAGCTCTACCACCAGTAGAGTGATGAGTGAGATCATAGTATTTGTTGTATTTATTGTATTGTGTAGGCTTAGTCGAAGGCTTTTCGGATAAGAATCACTATTGAAGTACTTAACGATTTTGCTATTGCGCTAAACTATATTATAAATGGTGTATTTGCCGGTGTTATTACTTTTACATGCACAAAAAAAAAACACGGTGTCCTCTTGACCTGTATTGAGTACAGTTGTCTATTATAGGATACTAACCCGCAGTAGGCACTGCACAGAATATAGCTCCAGTCTATATTCCCTAGCCTAGAAAAACAAAGCAATATAGGTTCTAGGATAGAATCGTCCTTAAAGTATTTTCCTAAGCTCTGTATTTTTATAATTACAATTGTTAACTTAACAAGTGGCCTTATCCACTTTGCTTCTCCAGAAAAAAAACAAACGATTCGTGAAGTAAGTTGTTGAAATATTTTTAATCTGAATGTAATTAAAATAAAAATCAAAACAATGGCTAATTTTGTGCAAGTTCAATATGGGTTCTCGATCACGCGCGGATTGCCTGAAGCGCGCCTGCGCCGGCGCACGCGGGACATTTAAAATAATTACAAGCCATCGGAGAAACGTAACAGCCAGTGTTTTGAGACCATTACTTATTTTTTAATTCCAAAAATTATTTTAAAAGCGCACACTTAGTGATTGAGTGCTATACGAACAGAGAGACATTTATTTTTTATTTTTATGGAATAACTTTCACGGCAATGTTGTTAATAATTTAAAATATTAAAAATGTATCTTCGGTGAATTAAGCACATTTTTCTTATACATAATAAAATTGAGCAAAGTAAAGCGCAGACTTTAAGCCAGATATTTAAATACCCATCTCAGTTATAATTAGTTCTATTGTTGCAGTTCACGATAAGGTGTTTTAAAACAAAAGCAAGTGGTCGGTTTAATTTAAATCCGTGCCCGTAGTTTTTGCACCCTCAACCGCATTCTCACAGCGGCGAGACTTGATGCACTTCACTTCTGATTGGATCATTACCGAGTTCATCATACCCCGTGCGATCCTCGGGCTACGACAGAGAGGGAAATACCTACCTCCTTCGAGAAGAAAGAGCCGCACACAGCACGGCCACATCGCCCAGGAATTATTTCATATCATGATTATTGGAACTTTATTGCACTCTGTAACTAACAATTGACATTAGGAAATGCAATTTCATATTGATTTCGTAATCTTGTCCGTCGTTTATTTTTATCAATGCAGCAAATCTTTCTATGATTTGCGGCTAACCATCGTCGGTCATATTTGTTGTTTTATTGTGGTGTACATTCCGAGAAAATGTCATTAAAAGCTCGATAGGGGATTAAGCCGGTTAAATTTTCACGTAGCACGGCAGGAAATCGGTTTAACCGTCACAAAGGGTGGGAAGAAACCGAGAAATTATCT
This sequence comes from Nymphalis io, assembly GCF_905147045.1. Taxonomy (NCBI): domain Eukaryota; kingdom Metazoa; phylum Arthropoda; class Insecta; order Lepidoptera; family Nymphalidae; genus Nymphalis; species Nymphalis io. The sequence continues at coordinate 5,148,620 of NC_065903.1, forward strand.
TTTCGTCGGAGTTAAAACCGCTAAACGGGCAATTACACGTTACAGATTGGGTTATGAAGTGATCAAAAAATAATAATTTTTCACACCGGCCGGAAGGTGTCGTGGCGATCACGTACGTTCGCGGCAATGTTCTGGACCTTCTTTGATTTCGGCACGAATACGGTCATCACGTTTCTAATAAAAATCCCTCAGCGAGACATCTGTCGTATTGCGTAACCACATTTATTGCCGTTAATGGTCGGCTTTACTTGCGCTAATTTAGGGCCGAGTTGGTACTATACCCATAACTCGATCTGTTATCGACAAAATATATTTTCGTGCATATCATTTGCACAAAACGTTTCACTGCGAGCACTTAACAGTGTCATTATCTGTAATTATCACGCACGGTGTTGTATGCATTGTTGGATCCAGTTTAAGATGGAACTAATTTAAGGAAGAATACCACACAATGGCTAATCATTCTTTCGTTTTCATAACAAAGATCCGATTTTAAGGCTAATTGGTTTTTCATATAATGTACTAGGGCAGCATAAACGGTACTTATTACTATAGAGATGGATCGGAATTAAATATAATTCGTATAATCGTAGCTCGGGCAATAATACAATAAGACAAAAGCATAGTACGAGTGCGGCCGACATTAGTGAGGGAACGAAGGATTTCAATTTTGAACGTGATGAGGCGAGTTTTCATTTACGTACTGTGTTCGATGATGTTCGTATTTGTAATGATGCGGAGCTTGCGTTGAACGGTGGATTACAACTTGTGGCATAACTATGACTAAGTATCGTCATTGAATATATGAAAAAAACCCAAGTTAAATAAGTCAACGAAACATGCTTTAAGTATAATAAGAATTATAATTTCAATCTTACTTAACATAGATACTAATATTGGTAATTTGGTAAGTTTACTGTTTTATAACATATAAATATTTAAGTTAATATATTAAAATGTTAATGCTTAGATTGATGAATTAAGATAAGTCATACAAGTACGTCATACATGTAAAATATCGTTTAAATCTCCAAATATAAAAAAAACGTGACCATAAGTAAACTATAAATAAAGGAACGTTAAACGCTATGGATAGAAGTCATACCTCATTACAAAAGTTGAAGCTCGATGACCGCCGACAGGCTTGGTAGTTCAAGATGCTAATTCGAGCTCTTTTAAAGAGCTTGTACTTCATTTCGATCTAAGAAAAGTAGCTATTATTACCATAAGCACAAGACTCAAATTAAAAATTATTTCCTTTCATAAGTCTTTTCTATTCTAAGCACTCAGAGGTGTTCGTTAGGCAGTTCCATAATTAAAAATTAAATTGACGCCTGCGCGGCGAGGTGCTGAAAGTTGTACAAGCAATGCTTGAATTATGTTTTTGCAAAACCTTTTTATGTACTCACTGAATATTTATGACTATGGGTTGTCCCGTATATACCTATATATATCTTTACATGAATATTATTCAAAGTTTTAAAATGTAGCAATTATATAATAATATTATATAATGTTTTTCTACTATTATCATATAAATATACGTATTATTAAGCTAATATAAATAATAATTGTAACCACTTTTAGTCCATCAATAAGCCCGCATAAGTGCAATCTGAACGCATAATTTCTTTTCCCTGTAATTTAGATTACAAAAACAAATTGCAGCTCATTCCTCACGCATCATCGCCCTGACCGGGCAAATAATTAAAGGCACTAATAATTACCGGCCGGTGCTTAAAATGCAAATGTTGTCGCCCGCAGAGTCTTCAACGCGTAATGTATGCGAATTGGGAACAGATAAGGGCATGAGATTTACACTTCGCCGTGTCATGTCTTGTACCGTTCGTTGACCGAACGTTGTAGATTATTTTTAGGGTGTTTCGAACTTGTTTATCGGGACAACATTAAATAATTTAATACCCAATTTCCTTTAATTACTCCGAGACACATATTTTTGGCGTCCATCTCAAATACGTAGTTGAAATTATTTTTGGTTAACTAAATAAAAAATAAGTAAAATTATGAAAAATATACTAGATATGATTTTATTTCAACATGGTAAAATTTTATGGTAACGTGCAGAAGAGCAAAATGCAATTTAAAAGAAAATTAAGCTTTAAACCTTAATTTGATCGCATTTTTACAATGTTTTTGATTGAAGACGAATACAGCTATAAGGTTGGCACGTTACCGTGACTTAATAATGGGAAATTCGTCATTTGGGCGCTATTATTTCTGCAAACGTCGTTCCATTATGACAGTTAAATTTTAAAAGTGTCATGTGATTTTTAAAAAAGTTTACCGTACAAAGACTATGAAAAACATTTTGATAAGTATCTACTATTCAAATAAAAACTTTTATCCGATTATAAGTTTTTGTACATTAATAAACTGAAAAATATTAATCGCATTTAATTTAATTTAGCAAATATCACACGCAATATTATTTGACAGTAAAATAATAAACTTCGAACATTTATTCGTCTTGTCGTTCTTTATGAGAGAAACACTATTTGAAGTTAGGTAATACGATAGCTAGTGCAATAAAATTGTTGCAATCCAAAAACATAACACGAGGGTAGACTTGTTTTTTGTGTACTTTTTTTAGTTTGAGTACGTTTTTCCGCAAGTCGGTAAGGTTCGACAACAAAAGTTAACAAATCCCGTTTGTCCAGCGGGAAATGTCCGTGATTTAATACAAATTATTATTAGACGACATAAATAACGCGGTGCGAGGGCAAGTCCGGCAGAAGCTGCTTAATAAGTAATAAAGGGGTCATCGTTCATAGTGAGTGTGGGGCGGAATTAACCCTGGACTGGACATATGGTGTTTTTATTTATAATCACAAAACTAACAAAATAACTAACCGTTCTTTTCTAGATGTTCACTAAT